>NC_045439.1:37031741-37056357 GCF_002776525.5 Piliocolobus tephrosceles | reverse complement strand
GCCCACGAGGCGCAGTGGCGGGATCTCAACCCGACCAAACGGAAAAAAAAAAAAAAAAAAAAAAAAAAAAAAAAAGTTCTAAATTAAGAGAGTCTAAAGAGATGAACTAATCAAATCCAGTGCATGAACCTGGATTGGAGATTCCTTTTTGATTGAACCAGATCAGAAATTTGAAAGTTCAAAAAACATGTTGGGGATGACAGCTGCACAGTTCTGTCAACCCACCAAAAACTCTTGAATTGTACACTTAACAAATGGGAACTCAACATTAAGGGTACATTCCTCCACAAAACTGCCCTCAGACACCAGCAGCAAGTTCAGGGTTCCCCAGGCCATCCTTACTTCTGACTAGCTGGCTACAAATTTGGAGTTTCCCACAGCCACTCTCTGCTCAGTAATTTGCTAGAACAACTCACAGAACTCCAGAAAAAGCTATGCTATGATTACAGTTCTGTTATAGCAAAAAGGACAAACCAGAAACAAGAAGAGGTGCCTGGGGCAAAGTCTGGGAGGGTTCCAAATGTGAAGCTTCCCTCATGCTCAGGGACACATTGCCCTCCCAGGGTCAAAGCATGACAATACTCTGACCAGGGACGTCTCCTGAGCTTTGGTATCAAGAGTTTTTATTGAGGCTTCGTTATTTAGGCATGATTGAATCACTGACTATGTGGTTGAACTCACCCTCTAGCCCCCTTTTCCTTCCTGGAAGTTGGACTGGTATCACATGACTCAAAAGCCCCAACTCTAACTACATGGTTGGCTTTTCCATGTGGCTGGCTCCCAGCCTGAGTCTCTTGCAAACATAAACTATCCAGGGGTCCTCCATGAGTCACTGTGTTAGCAGAAACTATCAAGTGGGATCCCAGGGGTCCACCATGAATAATGAATACTCCTATCACTCAGGAAATTCCAAAGGATTAGAGGTTACTTCCCAGAAACCAAAGTCAAAGGCTGCGTAATTCTTTACTACACAGATGGTCAGAGCTGGACACTTTTAAGGTGAAACCTGGCTGGGTGTGGTGGTTCATGCCTGTAATCCCAGCACTTTGGGAGGCCGAGGTGGGTGGATCACTTGAGGCCAGGAGTTCAAGACCAGCTTGGCCAACATGGCAAATCTCTGTCTCTACTGAAAATTGGCCAGGAGTGGTGGTACACGCCTGTAATCCCAGCTACTCGGGTGGCTGAGGCCCGGGAGGCAGAGGTTGCGGTGAGCTGAGATCACACCACTGCACTCTAGCCTGGGCGACAGAACAAGACTGTCTGAAAAAAAAAAAAAAAAAAGTGAAACCTGAACCAAGACTTGAAAGAAGTGAGTACCTAGGTGAGCCAAGTGGATACCTGGGAGGAGAATATTCCAGGCACAGCAAATAGCTAGAGCACAGGTCCTAACATTAGAGCTTACTTAGCTTGTTCAAGAAAAAGCAAAAGGACAAGTGCAGCTGGAATGGAGTGAGGAAAGAATAGTTGAAAAGGAAGACACGTGGAGGGCCTAATTAAACTGACAAAGTCTCACTGACACAGAGATAGTGGAATGAAAGAGCCCAGCAGTAACAAGCGGAATTATTTAGGAATCTAAAATATGGCTAAAGATGACTTAAGGAAAAAAGTAAAAGCCACAGCATAGAAAAACACAATGGTAAACGTTGGAAATGTTAAGAAAAGGAATCAGATTAAATGCTAGGTTTATACCATATATGCAGTAAATGGTAGCTAGACAAAATAGTGAAATGGTAAAAGAAAAAAATGGATAAAATGGAAGTCAGTGTAAAGTGATACTACATTTCTAAAGGGTATATCAAGAGTTTGAATATATTTACACTTTTTATCCCAGGTCTTCCACCTTTGGAATTGATTATAAGCAATTACATGCCTAGAAATGTTTATGGGAAATGTATTTTTAATAGCATAAAATTGGAATTAGCCTAAATATACAATCATATATCTCATTGAGATTATGCCAGCAGAGGAAAAAATATGATGTAATCTTATGTGACTGAAAGCTGCTTATAGTTAGAAATATTTACCTGCGTTAATATATTCTAGTAAAAATACATAAATTGAGTGACAAGGATTTTCAGTTATGAGTAACTTATTTTCTTGTTACTAAATGGCATATATTTGTGATTATGCCGCTTTGTAACTTTTTTTTTTTTTTAGAGACAGGTCGCCCAGGCTGGGTTGCAGTGGTAGGATCACAGCTCACTGGAACCTCGAACTCCTAGACTCGAGCAACCCTCCCGCGCCTCAGCCTCGGCCTGTAGTCAGGACTCCAGGCGCACACCACCACGCTCAGCTAATCATTTTATTTTATTTTTCGTATGCAGAGATGAGGTCTCGCTGTGTTGCCTGGGCTAGTCTCGAACCCCTCGGCTCGAGCAGTTCTGCTCTGGCCTCCAAAAGTGCTGGGATTACAGGCATGAGCCATGCTGCCGTGTCCCATGTTTTTTATTCATACAATTTTTTCGTATCTCAGAGAAGGAAATCTTTCTACTTAAGCCCTCATTAAATCGAGTTCATCCCACTCTACTGAAACTTAAGATTCCTGTTTCCAACTCAAAAGGTCTTTTCATTCCCCTCTAACTTTCTGGCCCCTGGACATTGTTAATTACCCTCTTTGAGAGCAAGGCAGTAACTCCTCAGAGAAAGCAGGATTTCTCATGCAAAGCCTCCTCCTAATGTGGTTCTATCCCCCAGCACCAAAATGTCACTTCACTTCCTATCACCCAGGGCTGTTTCTTATATACCAATATATTACTCATAAATGACAGACATACAAACTCCTCCAGGAGGAAATGAAAGACTTGGTTTAAGGGTTCAAACACTGCCCCTTAGAGTAATCACTGCACAGCCAGAAATGTAGGTGGGATAGTCAATCTGGTGAAAGGCGAAGATAAGATCCCGTGTGGTGGCTCATGCCTGTAATCCCAGCATTTTGGGAGGCTGACACAGCGAGACTCAGGAAGGAAGGAAGGAAGGAAGGAAGGGAGGGAGGGAGGGCGGGAGGGAGGGAAGAGAGAGAGAGAAAGAAAGAAAAAGAAAGAAAGAAAGGAAGGAAGGAAAGAAAGAAAGAGAAAAAGAGAAGGGAGGGGAGGGGAGGGCACTGTGGCTCATGCCTGTAATCCCAACACTTTGGGAGGCTGAGGTGGGTGGATCATGAGACCGGCCTGGCCAAGATGGTGAAACCCCGTCTCTACTAAAAATACAAAAAAATTAGCCGGGCTTGGTGGCAGGCACCTGTAATCCCAGCTACTCCGGAGGCTGAGGCAGAGAATTGCTTAAACCTGGAGGGGCGGAGGTTGCAGTGAGCCGAGATCACACCACTGCACTCCGGCCTGGGCAACAGAGCGAGACTACGCCTCAAAAAAAAAAAAAAAAAGAAAAGAAAAAAGGAAAGGAAAGGAAGGGAAGAAAAGAAGGAAAAGAAAAGAAAGGAAAGAAAGAAAAAGAAAAGAAAGGAACGAAAGAAAAGAAAAGAAAGAAAAGAAAAGAAAGGAAGGAAAGAGGAAGGAAAGGGAAGGGAAGGAAGGAAAGAAAGAGAAAAGAAAGAAAGCCAGGCATGGGCACACGTGCCTATAGTCCCAGCTACTCAGGAGGCTGAGTTGGGAAGACGGCTTCAGGAGGCAGAGTTTGCAGTGAGCTGAGATTGTGCCACTGCACTCCAGCCTGAGTGACAGAGCCAGACTCTGTCTCAAAAAGAGGTGGCGGTTGGGGGAGGTGGAGTTTCAGGTGAGGGTCGGTAGAGCTGCTTGTTATCAGCCCTCAAATCTCAACTATTTGTGAACAGGAGGCACCTCAGAAGCTCCTTGGAATTTCACCATTAATAAATGATTTCTGAACAGGAGTTACATCTTCAACCATGGTGGAACGATGTCTATCCAGTGAGCCAAATTCCTGTAGCTCTCCAATATCTCATCTTGATACACAGCCTTCTGTGCTTGTTTTGATCAACCCCACTCCTTACAGAAATAAAGGCCACATTCTTGAATGTCAATAGGCCAAGAAATAAATACAGTTATTCACGAAGAGGTCAGGCATTCACATGTTCTGGGAGGACTTGTGGAGTTAGTTAAGACAAGGGAGATAGTTCATGGATAGGACCATGGTTTTATCCAGTGTTCAGAGCCCTGAGTTAAACAATACCAGATTGATTAAATTATGGAAAAGCAATACAATGGAATACTATGTAATCAAAAATGTAATTACAAATATGTTCATGATTAATTTCAGGTATGAAAAACAGTTTACCAGACTGCATGTGGCAGATACTCCTTTCAAAAAGTGTAATATAAGGATAGTGAAAAAGAAGGGCAAAGATAAATGAATATAACTAGTTCAGAAAATTATACCCTCAAATTTCAACTGTAATTATCTCTGGATTGTGGGATTGTGAATAATGTTTGATTTATTCCTTTTATTATAAGTACTTTCACATTTGTCGACAATCACCATGTATTTCCTTTTTTCTTTCTCTCTTTCTTTTTTTTTTTTCT
Source organism: Piliocolobus tephrosceles (assembly GCF_002776525.5). Classification (NCBI taxonomy): domain Eukaryota; kingdom Metazoa; phylum Chordata; class Mammalia; order Primates; family Cercopithecidae; genus Piliocolobus; species Piliocolobus tephrosceles. Next base: position 37,051,867 of record NC_045439.1, on the reverse strand, counting down.
GAGATGGAGTCTCACTCTGTCGCTGCCCAGGCTGGAGTGCAGTGGTGCGATCTCAGCTCACTGCAAACTCTGCCTCCTGGGTTGACGCCATTATCCTGCCTCAGCCTCCCGAGTAGCTGGGACTACAAGTGCCCACCACCACACCTGGCTAATTTTTTTTGTATTTTTGGTAGAGACGGGGTTTCTCCTTGTTAGCCAGGATGGTCTCGATCTCCTGACCTCGTGATCTGCCCACCTCGGCCTCCCAGACTGCTGGGATTACAGTTGTCAGCCACCGCACCTGGCCTCCTTCTTTCTTTATTTTCTTTCTGGTTCTTGCTTTGTCACCCAGGCTGGAGGAGCAGTGGTGCAATCATAAGCCCATAGTTCACTGCAGCCTCAAACTCCTGGGCTCAAGCGATCCTCCCACCTCATCCTTCTTAGCAGCCAGGACTACAGGCACATGCCACCATGCCTGGCTAAGTTTTTAATTTTTTGTAGAGATGGAGTCTCACTATATTGCCCAGGTTGGTCTCAAACTCCTGACCTCAAGCCATCCTCCTGCCTTGGCTTCCCAAAGTGCTCAGATTATAGGCGTGAGCCATTGTGCCCCACCTGACAATTAGCATTTATTTCTATAGAATTAGGATTTTTTTGTTTGTTTGTTTGTTTTTTGTTTTTTTTTTTTGAGGCGGAGTCTCGCTCTGTCGCCCGGACTGGAGTGCAGCGGCCGGATCTCAGCTCACTGCAAGCTCCGCCTCTGGGGTTTATGCCATTCTCCTGCCTCAGCCTCCGGAGTAGCTGGGACTACAGGCGCCCGCCACCTCGCCCGGCTAGTTTTTGTATTTTTAGTAGAGATGGGGTTTCACCGTGTTAGCCAGGATGGTCTCGATCTCCTGACCTCGTGATCCGCCCGTCTCGGCTTCCCAAAGTGCTGGGATTACAGGCTTGAGCCACCGTGCCCGGCCTGGGTTTTTTTTTTTTTTTTAAGTAATGTGTTAAATGGAATTGTTTTTCAACTTAGGAAGAGAACTTTTATTTTACATTCAAAATGTACATGTTTGCATTCAAAATACATAGAAGTGAAATGACCATTTCATCTTATTCCAAATTTCTCTTTGGCAGATCAAGGATTCTGAGGAAGTAGAGATGGTATGGAAGAAAGATACCCTGAGAGAAGGCTGGCTTTGCACCAGCTCCATCCTCTTCCTTCCTTTCTTACATAAGCAAACACTCACACATGTACACACACAGGGAGAGAGAGGGGGATGTTAGAGGGAAACTAGAGTCCCTCACCCCTTCCCAGGATCAAAGAACACAGAAAAGATCATTATTTTTGCCAGCTACTCTCTATTCTTGAACTCACAACACTGTCCTGACCGTGAATAAGGTCAGGTTGGATACATTTACAACTGTCTCCTTGAACTATAGGCTCACAAGCTTAACCTTCAACCATTCTTGCTTAAGTTGTTTCTCGCTCTCTTTATTTATTTATTTATTTTTTTGAGACGGAGTCTCGCTCTGTCACCCAGGCTGGAGTGCTGTGGCCGGATCTCAGCTCACTACAAGCTCCGCCTCCCGGGTTTACGCCATTCTCCTGCCTCAGCCTCCCGAGTAGCTGGGACTACAGGCGCCCGCCACCTCGCCTGGCTAGTTTTTTGTATATATTTTTTTTTTAGTAGAGATGGGGTTTCACCGTGTTAGCCAGGCTGGTCTCGATCTCCTGACCTCGTGATCCGCCCATCTCGGCCTCCCAAAGTGCTGGGATTACAGGCTTGAGCCACCGCGCCCGGCCTTTTTTATTTTTTTTTTAAGAGACAGGGTCTCTCTCACTCTATTGCCCAGGCTGGAGTGAAGTGGCAAGATGAATAACGTAGCTCACGGCAGCCTCGAACTCTTGGGCTCCGGTGATCCTCTTGCCTCAGGCTTCTGAGTAGCTGGGACCACAGGTGCACGCCAGCATGCCTGGATAATTTTTAAATTTTTATTTTGTGTAGACAGGGTCTCACTCTGTTGCCTAGGCAACATAGAATTATTGGCCATAAGCAATCCTCCCACCTCACCCTTCCAAAGCGCTGAGATGACTGGTGTGAATCACCACTCCCAGCCTTAAGTTACCTTTTTGTTTTTTTTTTTTTTTTGAGATGGAGTCTCACTCTGTTGCCCAGGCTGGAGCACAGTGGCATGATCTCGGCTCACTGCAACCTCCGCCTCCCAGGTTCTCCTGCCTCAGCCCCACTAGCGGCTGGGATTACAGGCGCCCGCCTCCATGCCTGTATTTTTGTATTTTTAGTAGAGATGAGGTTTAATCATGTTGGCCAGGCTGGTCTCAAACTCCTGACCCCAGGTAATCCACCTTCCTCGGCCTCCCAAAGTGCTAGGATTACAGGCATGAGCCACCATGCCCTGCCAAGTTGTCTCTTAATATCAGTAATCAGTAACTAAGGTCTGAGGTTTGCTTTAATTACAGTTTTTCATTTGATCCTCAGCACCAAGCTGCAAGCCCAGTATTAACATTTTTTTTTTTTTAAATGAACAAAGTAAACTAAGACAGGCATTAAGAAACTACTAAATGGCCGGGCACAGTGGTTCACGCCTGTAATCTCAACACTTTGGGAGGCAGAGGCGGGCAGATCACTTGAGGTCAGGAGTTCAAGACCAACCTGGGCAACATGGTGAAACCCCATCTCTACTAAAACTACAAAAATTAGCCAGGCGTAGTGGTACACGCCTGTAGTCCCAGCTACTCGGGAGACTGAGGCATGAGAATTGCTTAAACCCGGGAGCCAGAGGTTGCAGTGAGCTGAGATTGCACCACTGCACTCCAGCCTGGGTGAAAGAGCAAGGCTCTGTCTCAAAACAGAAAAAAAGAAAAAGAAACAGAAACTAGTAAATGGCTGAGTTGGTATAGTCCTGCCCAGTAACTCAATGAGCTATGTGCTATAATTCTCTTTCTTCTTTCTTGTCTTTTTTTTTTTTTTTTTTTTTTTTTTTGAGACAGGGTCTTGCTCTGTTGCCCAGGCTGGGAATGCAATGGTGTGATCATGGCTCACGGCAGCCTCTACTCTGGGCTCAAGCAATCTTCCCACCTCAGCCTCCTGAGTAGCTGGGACCACAGGCACATGCCACCACTCCCGACGAATTTTTAAATTTTTATTTTTGTAGAGATAGGGTCTCCCTATGTTGCCTAGGCTGATCTCAAACTCCTGGGCTCAAGGGATTCTCCCATCTTGGCCTGCCAAAGAGCTGGGATCACAGGCGTGAGCCACCATGCCTGGCTCATCCCCACTTTCAAATGTGGAAACCAAGGCACATCTCTGAAGCTGGAGCTCAGGCATTCTGGCTCCGGAGTCCACACTCTTAACTACACTATAGGGGTCACAAGGTCTGAGAGAAACTGGATCAAACCAAGAGAGAGTAGCTCTGGAGTCTAGACCTGGCCCAAGGACAAACTGTACCACCTTGAATAAAGACGGTTTTTGCATTCAGGACTGGGCATCGCAGGGGCTGACCAGCATCCAGGACCTCGGAGTCCCAGTCATTCAGAATCACGCCGTCTCAGGATGTGTCAAGCCCTGGACTCCCCACACTTTCCCATGCCAAAGGTGCCTAAAAGCAGAGGAGAATGAACCACCACCCGCGGTGGTCTAGTATTTGGCCGAGAGATGTCAACCCATACACCAGAAGCTCCTTGACATCTCACTTTTGCTGACTTTGTCTTCTCCTTCATAATCCACATTTATTTTACCACAGATATAATGTTTAAAATTAATTACCAGATAAACTCTTAGGCTTCCAATTAATGTTCCTTCCAAACCTGATAAAATGGTTGCTCCACGGAAACGGTGAGAAAATGTTTCACACACTTTTACACAGTCACAGACAAGTGTGTATCCGCTTCTAAATGGTCCCAGCCACACACTCAACGACCCACACTGAGTCAGGACCCAACACCACACACCATCACAACAATCACTACACACAGCAGTGGTCACTTGCCCACTCGGTCACTCACCCACAGCCAGAGAGAACCACATACAGGCAGCACACCCAACACCACAGCCCTTCAAGCGGCAACCTAGGGAATCAAACACCCACCTCCCACCAGCCTACACATGTGTGTATGTCTGTTTTCAATTCTTCAAAGCTAGAGCTGCATCCTCCGGTAAACTGTTTATAATGTAAGAAGTAAGCAACCTTGAGTCTTTGTCCTTGTGTCTGGAATGCTTTTCCCCCTCCTTCAACTCTGGATGCAATGTCTCCTTCCATTAGGCTTACCAGGACCACGTGAGTTAAAACTGTAATCTGTCCCCACCCCCATGTTCCGTACGCTGCTCTGTTTCTTTTTCTGTAACGTTGATCACAGTGTAATGTGCTTTATAAAGCAGCCATGCACCACAGAGCAATGTTTCGGCCACTGACGGACCACATTTATAACGGTGGTCCTATAAGATTATAATCCTGTATTTTTACTCTACCTTTTCCTATGGTTAGACACACAAATACTTACCATTGCATTGCAATTGGCTACAGTGTTCAGAACAGTAATGTGCTGCATAGGTTTGTAGCCTAAGAGCAAAAGGCTGTACCATACAGCCTAGGTGTGCGGTAGGCTATGCCGTCTAGGTTTGTGTAAGTGCACTCTATGGCGGGGGTCCCCAACCCCGGGCCACAGACCAGCACTGGTCCTTGGCCTGTTAGGAACTGGGCCACACAGCAGAAGGTGAGCAGCAAGCGAAGAAGCATCACTGCCTGAGTTCTGCCTCCAGTCAGATCAGCGGCAGCGTTAGATTCTCATAGGAGCATGAACCCTACTGTGAACTGCACACACGAGGGATCTAGGTTGCACACTCCTTATGAGAATCTAATGCCTGATGATCCGTCACTGCCGCCCATCACCCCTAGATGAGACTGTTTAGTTGCAGGAAAACAAGCTCAGGGCTCCCACTGGTTCTACATTATGGTAAGTTGTATAATTATTTCATTGTATATTACAATGTAATAATAGAAATAAAGTGCACAATAAAGGTATTGCACTTAAATCAATCATCCTGAAACCATCTCCCCCTGAACCCCTGTGTGTGATAAAAACTGTCTTCCATGAAACTGGTTCCTGGTGCCAAAAAAGTTGGGGATCACTGCTCTGTGGTGTCCAAACAAGGACAAAATTGCCTAAGGACATGTTTCTCAGAACGTATCCCCACCCCACCCTCCCACCAGCCCTCCCTTCCCGCGCCCCAGCTGCAGCCGTGATCCCTGGCAGGACCAGCCGCTGACTCTGTGTGTGGGTAGCTCCACCTCTGCCTCACACTTGGTGAGGGTTGCTTGGGAGTTAGCAGTGTCAGAAACGGCATGGAACTGAGTGTACAGGTGGGAAATTGACTGGGTTCAGGTTACTAACTCAGTACTGACCAACCACAGCAAGGAGCTGATTTAGGAATCAGAAAACCCAGATCCTGATTTTTGTTACGATCAGCTCAGCCACTGATTTTTGTTACGATGTTAGCCACTGCCCAATTTTGTAATCTTTGGATAGTAATGTGAGTAAAAGTTTGTGTCCCACTCTGGTTGCCACCAGAACGGAGGGATCCTGACAAATTCAGGAGCCATCAGAGGAGGGAGGCCAGTGGAGAAGGGGATCGAGAGGGAGATTGGGGCCTTCGAGGAAGCTAGAAGGAACTGGATTGCTTGCCTATGTCTGGAATGCTCTTGAGGGCAGAATTTGATAACCATCTTCAGATACTTCAACTACTGTCTCACCGAAGCTTCCACTCCTGACCTCTTGTTTCCTTCCAGCCCTCCAGCCCCCATCTGAATTGGGTGTTCACTAGGCTAGGGGCAGAGGGTGGGAACAGCAGTAGAACCTATGTTGTATTTTCCTCTGTCCCTGTCTTCGCCCTGCTCAGTACCTGAGAAACTGAGAGGAGCAGGGACTCCTCTTGGGAGCCGGCCAGGCACCCTCCCCACCCACTGCATGGAAATAAAGGAAAATCTGAGTTATTTCAAGGGAAATTCCAGGCACCTAGTTAGCCCTGAGAAGTAGGTGAGCAACTTCATAAGAAAGAAGGCAAAAGTAGCCTAAAACAATAACCAAGGAAGTTAGAGTCTCAGAAAGTTTGGTTCCCTTTAGAAACTAAAGATAATACCTTACCGTAATTTCCTGAGTTGCTTTTCACAAACCCAGAACCACACCAAATGATCTGCTGGCACGTAGACCTCAGACAGGGGGAGATAAGGACTGAACTCTGACCACCTGTTCGTGCTCATGAGCCAGAGCTAACATCCTTTTCTGCGGATACCAAATTTTTAGACAAAGTTTTGCCTCCTTTACCAAATGAAAATCAGAAAATCTTCGTGAATTCACCTGTGACCTGTGCCCCATCCACCTTGAGATGTCCACCTTTTTAGGTCAAACCAATGTGTAGCCTCCATGGATTAATTTATGGTTTATGACTTTGCTTGTAACCTCTGCCGTTAGAAAGTCTCGCCTGTAAGCTGTCTGGAAGTTCTGTTCTGAAGCATGAGCTGCCAGATTCTCCTTCCTTGGCACCCTGCAATAAATGCCTCACTTTCTCTGACTGCAATCCCCATGGCAGTGTTTGGCTTTGCTCCGCTGGGTGTGCGGACACGAATTCAGTTTAGTAACAAAGCCAGAAAAGAACATGCTATTGAATCTGGAAAAACAATTCCAAGAAAGTATGATGCAGAGAGTTAGATGTCCTGGCCACCCCCTTCTTCTTTAAAAAAGAGATTGGAGATCTCATTCTGTCATCCAGGCTGGAGTGTGGTGGTGTAATCACAGCTCAATGCAACCTCGAGTTCCTGGGCTCAGTTGATCCTCCGCCTCAGCCTCCTAAAGCTCTGGGATTACAGGTGTGAGCCACTGTGCCTGGTTAGCTCCCTTTTGATATATGAAGACAGGAGTGTTTTAAAGTAACTTGCCCAGAGTCTTCGCATTGAGTAAAGATGGAGCTAACGCCGGTGACCAGACTCTGGCACCCAGTCCAGTGAATTGCTAATTCTGCTCTAGATGAGGGGCCAGCACCTTGGCTCTCCCTTAGATGTTCTGGGAGAGTGTGTGAGATCATAGCAATAAATGGCTATGGGCTTACTGGCCAGACTCAGCATATCTGCCTCTTACCGTTCCCAAAATATACTTGCTCTTAGAAGCCAAATTAATCTAATCCATGCATCACCCACAAGAGGGAGCACTGAATACCTTCGGGGTGTCTGCTGAGTGTGCTGCCCACAGCGATGCCAGTGGGTACTAACAGCCAATGTTAGTGCTGTAGAGTAGCTGGCAGGCTGACAGGGTGGCATGGTTTTCCAGCCACTCCCAAAAACACTTCTGCATTGGCAACATTGGGAGTGAGTGATTACTGGGCAGTGAGACGGTGGGGAGGGTAGAAGCCTAGCAAGAGGCTGGCCCTGCTGATGAGAACAGAGCCCATCTAGTCTAGTGCCAGGGAGCTCAAGTGAAGAGAGACTTTGAAGTGGGGGCCTTCTTATGTGGCTTCAGGCTGTGCTTCCCCACAGGCAGGCGAGACTTCCCACAGGGGCCCCGGGGAACCCTGCTCCCCAGCACACCCAGAGAGGGGTCAACTAGTCTTCTGTGCCCACACGCCCTCGTGGCTCTCCCTCCTCCATAGTCCTTTGGCCTACTGGCTTCACACCTTCATGTGGTGCCTTGTACTCCACACAACTCTCCTGGGTTGCCCTGGGGGAAACCTAGCCCTGCACAGGTAGAGGAGCCTAAGGCCCATTGTGGCCTTAGGAAACACAATCAAAGCAGGAATATAATTCAACCAAGGGGAGGAGGAAGTGGCATCAGAAAAGGCATCACTGCTGAGTGCAGTGGCTCATGCCTATAATCCCAGCATTTTGGGGGGCCAAGGCAGGCGGATCACTTGAGGTCAGGAGTTCAAGACCAGCCTAGCCAACATGATGAAATCCTGTCTCTACTAAAAATACAAAAATTAGCTGCGTGTGGTGGTGTATGCCTATAATCCCAACTACTCCGGAGGCTGAGGCATGAGAATCACCTGAACCCAGGAGGTGGAAGTTGCGGTGAGCCAAGATCCAGCCACTGTACTCCAGCCTGGGTGACAGAGTGAGACTCTGTCTCAAAAAAAAAAAAAAAAAAAAGGCATCACTCCTGGGTGTAGTGGATCATGCCTGTAATCCCAGCAACAGGAGGATCTTTTGAGCCCAGTAGTACAAGGCCAGCATGGCCAACATAGCAAGATCCCTAGGCCCTATTTCTAAAATAAAAAAAAAATTATTAGTCAGATTTTTTGGCATGTGCCTGTAATCCCAGCTACTTGGGAGGCCAAAGAGAGAGGATTGCTTGAGCTCAGGAGTTCGAGGCTCAGTGAGCTAAGATGGCATCACTGCACTCCAGCCTGAGCAACCCTATGTCTTCAAATAATAATAATAATAATAATAATGTTTTAAAAGAAAAAATAAAAGACATCACTAAAGAAGTCTTTGGGCTGAATGTTGAAGAGGGGCTTGGGGAATAAGAGAAGCATTCTAGACTGAGGAGATGGCAAGTGAGAAGATGTGAAGAGCATGGTGCCTTCCCAGGCTAGCAGAACCCGCGTGGCTGGAGCAGAGGGCCAGGGGAATGACCGTGGGTGAGCGCAGATAGGGGCCAGGGACTAGACTGTGAAGGGTGTTTGTACTAGTCTGTTTTCACACTGCTAATAAAGACATACCTGAGACTGGGAAATTTACAAAAGAAAGAGGTTTATTGGACTTACAGTTCCATGTGGCTGGGGAGGCCTCACAATCATGGCAGAAGGTGAAAGTCACGTCTCATATGGCAGCAGATAAGAGAAGAGGGCTTGTGCAAGGAAACTCCCCTTTATTTTGTTTGTTTGTTTGTTTGTTTGTTTATTTATTTATTTATTTAGAGACAGTGTCTCCCTCTGCTGTCACCCAGGCTGGAGTACAGTGGCACAGTCTAAGCTCACTGCAACCTCTGCCTCCCGGGTTCAAGCAATTCTCCCGCCTCAGCCTACTGAGTAGCTGGGATTATAGGCACGTGCCACCACAGCCCAGCTAAATTTTGTATTGTTAGTAGAGATGGGGTTTCACCATATTGGTCAGTTTGGCCCTTTTTAAATCATCAGATCTTATGAAACTTATTCACTATCACAAGAATAGCACAGGAAAGACCCACTCCCATGATTCAACCACCTCCCACTGGGTCCCTCCCACAACACATGGGAATTCAAGACGAGATTTGGGTGGGGACACAGCCAACCATATCATTCTGTACCTGCCCCCTCCCAAATCTCTGTACTCACATTTCAAAACCAAACATGCCTTCCCAACAGTCCCCCAAGTCTTAACTCATTTCAGCATTAACTCAGTAGTCCACAGTCCAAAATCTCATCTGAGACAAGGCAAGTCCCTTCCACTTATGAGCCTGTAAAATCAAAAGCAGGTTAGTTATTTCCTAGATACAATGGGGATACAGGTATTGGGTAAATACAGCCATTTCAAATGGGAGAAATTGGCCAAAACAAAGGGGCTACAGGCCCCATGCAAGTCTGAAATCCAGCAGTGCAGTCAAATATTAGAGCTCCAAAATGATCTCCTTTGACTCCATGTCTCGCATCCAGGTCATGCTGATGCAAGAGGTAGGTTCCCATAGTCTTAGGCAGCTCCACCCCTGTGGCTCTGCAGGGTACAGTCCCCCTCCTGGCTGCCTTCACTTGCTGGTGTTGAGCATCTGCGGCCTTTCCTGGTGCATGGTGCAAGCTGTCAGTGGATCTACCATTCTGGGGTCTGACCCTCTTCTCACAGCTCTGCTAGGCAATGTCCCAGTAGGGACTCTATGTGGGGGCTCCCACCCCACATTCCCCTTCTACACTGCCCTAGCAGAAGTTCTCCATGAGGACCCTTCCCCTGCAGCAAACTTCTGCCTGGGTATCCAGGTGTTTCCATACATCTTCTGAAATGTAGGCAGAGGTTCCCAAACCTCAGTTCTTGACTTCTCTGCACTTGCAGGCTCAACACACCTGGAAGTTGCCAAGGACTGAGATTGTGCCCTCTGAAACTATGGCCCAAGCTCTACGTTGTCCTCTTTCAGTCCCAGCTGGAGTGGCTGAGATGCAGGGCACCAAGTCCCTAGGCTGCACACAGCATGGAGACCCTGGGCCCAGCCCATGAAACCACTTTTTCCTCCTAGGCCTCTGGGCCTGTGGTGAGAGGGGCTGCCGTAAAGACCTCTGACATGCCCTGGAGACATTTTCCCCATTGTCTTGGGGATTAACATTTGGCTCCTCATTACTTATGCAAATCTCCATAGCTAGCTTGGATTTTCTTTTCTATCACATTATCAGGCTGCAAATTTTCTGAACTTTTATGCTCTGCTTCCCTTATAGAACTGAATGTCTTTAACAGCACCCAAGTCACCTCTTGAATGCTTTGCTACGTAGAGATTTCTTCCACCAGATACCCTAAATCATCTCTTTCAAGTCCAAAGTTCCACACATCTCTAGGGCAGGGGCAAAATGCTATCAGTTTCTTTGTTAAAACGTAACAAGGGTCACCTTTGCTCCAGTTCCCAACAAGTTCCTCATCTCCATCTGAGACCACCTCAGCCTGGACCTTATTGTTCATATCACTATCAGCATTTTTGCCAAAGTCATTCAGCAAGTTTCTAGGAACTTCCAAACTTTCCCACATTTTCCTGTCTTCTTCTGAGCCCTCCAAACTGTTCCAACCTCTGTTACCCAGTTCCAAAGTCACTTCCACATTTTTGGGTAACTTCAGTGGTGCCCCACTCTACTGGTACCAACTTCTGAGTGTGGACAGGGAACAGGGTCTAGACTGTGAAGGGTGCTTGTATTGCCTGTTTTCACGCTGCTGATAAAGACATACCTGAGACTGGGAAATTTACAAAAGAAAGAGGTTTATTGGACTTACAGTTCCATGTGACTGGGAAGGCCTCACAATCAGGGTAGAAGGTGAAAGGCATGTATCACGTGGTGACAGATGAGAGAAGAGAGCTTGTGCAGGGAAACTCCCCTTTTTAAAACCATCAGATCTTGTGAGACTTATTCACTATCACAAGAACAGCACTGGAAAGACCTTCCTCCACGATTCAACTACCTCCCACCAGTTCCCTCCCACGACACATGGGAATTCAATATAATATTTGGGTGGGGACACAGCCAAACCATATCAGCGTTAGAGCCAAAGTCAGGAGCTAGGGAGCTGGGATTAAGGGAATGGGACCCAGCAGAGGGCTTTACACAAGAGACTTGCAGGATCAGCTTGGGGCCTTGAAAAGAGCACACATGATGGTGGGGAGCTGCATTCTTTAGGGAGTCAGCTGTTGGTGGGGAGAGTCACCAGAAAATGCTATTGCACAGTCCTAGTAAGAAAGGTGAATATGAGCCAGGCATGGTGGTATGGACCTGTGGTCCCAGCTCCTCAGGAGGCCAGAGCAGGAGGATCACTTGAGCCTAGGAGTTAGAGGCCAGCCTGGGCAACACAGGAAGACCCCATCTCTAAAAAAAACTAACAATAACAAAAAAAGTTAGACATGAAGCAAGTTGAGAGTAGAAGGAGGAGAGGAAGGAGGAGTTCCTTCAGAACATGAAAGCCCAGAGAAGCCCAGTGATTGTCTTTAGTTCATACAGCTGGTGGCAGAGCCTGGACTTAAACTTACATTGACACTAGAATCAGGTGATCAATCTGCCGTCTAGAGACTGCTTTCACATACATTCCCAACCCCCTCACCACACACACACACAGACTGTTTTATAGAGGGGAGGAAGCTGAGGACCCGAGAGGTCAGTCTCCATTTAGTCGGAAAATTGAAACAGAAAATGGCAGCAGCTGAACAGAGGCTAAGTGAGGACAAATCGGTTCAGTAAGCATTTGCTGAGCACCCACCACATGCCCTGAACTATGTCTTCAAGGACCTCCGAGTTTGAAAGGGAAGCAAACATACACAGTAAAACTCCAAACACGGCAGACAGACGTGTGTTAGAATGGGCGATGGACAAGGATCGCTTGAGCCTAGGAGTTAGAGGCCCGCCTGGGCAACACAGGAAGACCTCATCTCTAAAAAAGGAAGCCAGAGGAGGGTATGGTTTCAGATGAAATTCCACAGGCTTGTGGAATCTAGGGCAGGAGGCTGAACGGTGGAATGAGGCTTGGAGGAGGGAAAGGGGTTCCATGGACAACACTTGATTTTGCAGCAGGGCCTGGCCTGGAGCTCAGGTCTTTCTGCCTCTTCTGCTTCTTGGCCCCTCAGGGATACTTGGGCTGGGCCCAGCTGACAGACAGATGCTGGTGCTGAAGACAGAGTCTCAGCATTCCTGGGTCCTTCACTTGGCACAAGCCTGGGAACAAGTAGACACGGTGTGGCCGGCCTGAGGCGGGGGTCAGGGACAGAGGGGCAGGGAGCTGAGGAGGTGGCACTATGGGAAGAGCCACTTTTGTCCAGGTTACTGGGAGCTTCTGTGGCTCATGGTAGTCCAATGATGTGACTCCAGGTGACTTTCGTCACCATTTTCTTTTTCTTTCTTTTTTTTTTTTTTTGAGATGGAGTCTCGCTCTGTCGCCCAGGCTGGGGTGCAGTGGCCAGATCTCAGCTCACTGCAAGCTCCGCCTCCTGGGTTCACGCCATTCTCCTGCCTCAGCCTCCCAAGTAGCTGGGACTATAGGTGCCCACCACCTCGCCCGGCTAGTTTTTGTATTTTTTAGTAGAGACGGGGTTTCACCGTGTTAGCCAGGATGGTCTCGATCTCCTGACCTGGTGATCCGCCCGTCTAGGCCTCCCAAAGTGCTGGGATTACAGGCTTGAGCCACCGCGCCCGGCCTGTCACCATTTTCTATTAGGCCATGTTTCCTGCCCATTGCTGGTTTTAGTGGGCTAAGTAGTAACGCTTGTGTATAAGATTTTTTTTTTTTTGAGACAGAGTCTCACTCTTGTCTCCCAGGCTGGAGTGCAATGGCACAATCTTGGCTCACCGCAACCTCTACCTCTCAGGCTCAAGCGATTCTCCTGCCTCAGCCTCCTGAGTAGCTGGGACTACAGGCATGCGCCACTATGCCTGGCTAATTTCTGTATTTTCAGTAAAGATGGGATTTCACCATGTTGGCCAGGCTGGTCTCAAACTCCCGACCTGAAGTGATCCACCCATCTCGGCCTCCCAAAGTGCTAGAATTACAGGCTTGGGCCACTGTGCCCAGCCTGAAGTATAAGATTGAAGAGATGGATTCCCCCACAGTATTCACACATTTCCTTACCATGGGCTAGTCACTTAAAATGGCCATGCTAATACTTGTTTTATGGAACAGTGGTGACTGTCACATTTGCCTGCAAGCTATGGATAAAAGCAACATTATAAAAATGTATGTTCAAGCCTGGGCAAGATAGTGAGACCTTATCTCTTAAAATAAATAAATAAATAATAGCAAAATGTGGCTGGGCACGGTGGCTCACGCCTGTAATCCCAGCACTTTGGGAGGCTGAGGTGGGTGGATCACAAGGTCAGCAGATTGAGACCATCCTGGCTAACACAGTGAAACCCCTTCTCTACTAAAAATACAAAAAATTAGCTGGGCGTGGTGGCGGGCACCTGTAGTCCCAGCTACTGGGGAGGCTAAGGCAGGAGAATGGCATGAACCTGGGAGGTGGATCTTGCAGTGAGTCAAGATGGCGCCACTGCACTCCAGCCTGGGCGACAGAGCAAGACTCCGTCTCAAAAAAAAAAAAAAAAAAATAGCAAGATGTGGTGGCATGCATCTGTAGTCCCAGCTACTCAGGAGGCTGAGATAGGAGGATCACTTGAGCTCAGGAGGTTGAGGCTGCAGCAAGCTGTTGTCACACCACTGTCCTCCAGCCTGGGTGAAGGTGATACCCTGTCTCTAACAAAAATGTATGTTCATTATTAGGAGTCTATCCTTGAGCACAGCTAAAATTTTGTAGTACTCGTAGAATTGCATCATCAGTTCTACAGAAGTTGAGCCCTAGGTGAGTTGGCAATTGAGAAAAATTCCTGAAAAGAGAGGAAAGACTGAAAGTGGTCTAGTATTTCCTAGACTGCACTTTACTTCACATGACAGTGTGCTGCAGGGTGAAGGGGAAGGGCTACGGACTCAGATCAAACTTCAGCCTGTCACTTTCCCTCATTCAACACATATTTAGGACCTGTATCATGTTCTAGGAAACTACTAGCTATGTGACTTAGGTAGACAGCTCCTTTGAACTTTATTTTTCTCATCTGGAAAACTAAAAATAGTATGTGTATACCTCATGGGTCTATTGTAAAAATTAAATGAAATGTGTCTGTTGTAAATAATGTATTAGAACATCAGCTCTGTGTCTGAGCAGTGTAGGGCACTTAGGGATCCTGAGTTTTCACCCCTGACTGGTCTCACTTACTTCCTGGCAAGACTGGGCAGTCCTGACCCACTTGGTCTAGGACACTGGATTGGCACCTGGCTTGTTCTGTCTTCTGCAGAACTCATCCAGGCATTCAGCACTCCTACCAGCTGGAGTAGAAAACACAATGGAAGCAGAAATGGCTTCTTCCAAGGCTGACCTGGTGCAGTCTGCGCTGGTTAGTCAAGGGGAACAGAAGCCACTCAAGTATCTAGTGGTTGATCAAACTCCTGCTGTTTGCCTCAGACCCTTCCTTCCACCGAGCCTTAACTGCTATTATCTAAGGTCTATTCATATGTCCTGTATGCAGAGCGGAATAGATGAAGATTGGTTGCTCTTTGTCATTGAAGAAACCAATGCTCCACTTCTCCTGTTGAAGGAATCAGCCTTCCCCAGTATTATCTGGGCTCACTGGGCCCTTCTGTGCAGGACTTCTTTTGAATGATTGCAGGTATCCTGCCTTTCTCTGGCCCATGGCTCACAAGCTCACCACTAGTCCTCATCACCAGCAGCCAAAACTGCAACTGACCTGATTCAGCAGAAAAGAAATGAATGTATTAAAAGGATATTGGGAGAACCAGGGAGCCAGGCCTGAGGCAAAGCTTCCAGGAACCATACCTAAGGCGAACTGCAGAAGCTGTTGGATGAGAATGCTGCAGCTGCCCCGCGTTCTTGCTGCTGCTGTTTGTGCACTGCTAGGAGCCCACATCCTGGTGACTGCTGCAGCACCCATCCCACACGCTGCAGCAGCACCCACCCCACATGCTGCTGCAGCGCCCACCCCACATGCTGCTGCAGCACCCACCACACATGCTGCTGCAGCCCCAGGAGAACACAGCTGTCACGCAAAGCATGTCAGATGCATGTGCCGCCATGTTCTCTTGAAAAGTGCATGCCTGTATATGCTTTTTCCCCATGTTTGTTACCTGCAACTCAAAGTCAGGTGCATCTGACTGGTGAACTCCAACCACAGGCTTCTAATACAAGTTTTCTAGCTTTCATCTTAGAAAAGCAGGACACCTGTAATCCCAGCATTTTTGGAGGCCGTGGTGGGAGGATCACTTGTGGCCAGTTCAAGACCAACCTGGGCAACATAGCGAGACCCCCATCTCTCTAAAAAAAAAAAAGGGGGGGGCCAGGCACGGTGGCTCATGCCTGTAATCCCAGCACTTCAGGAGGCCAAGGAGGGCAGATCATGACGTCAGGAGATCGAGACCATCCTGGCTAACACGGTGATACCCGGTCTCTACTAAAACTACAAAAAATTAGCCGGGCATGGTGGTGGGCGCCTGTAGTCCTAGCTACTCAGGAGGCTGAGGCAGGAGAATGGCATGAACCTGGGAGGCGGAGCTTGCAGTGAGCAGAGATTGTGCCCCTAGACTCCAACCTGGGTGAGAGAGAGAGAGAGAAAGACAGACAGATGGGAGGGAGGGAGGGAGGGAAGAAGGAAGGAAGGAAGGAAGGAAGGAAGGAAGGAAGGAAGGAAGGAAGGAAGGAAGGAAGGAAGGAAGGAAAGAAAAGAAAAGACAAAGAAAAAAGAAAGAAAAGAAAAGCAGGGCTCCTAAAGTGGGAAGATTTGCAAGCATTAGACCATGTGTCAGAAATAGAAAAAATATATACAGAAAATGTCCACTTTGTACTCTGGCCTCAGGCTCTCATCGTCTTCCCAGTCTCATCTCCTCCCACCTGATGGACCCAGGCCCAGGGCCCTGTGTTAAGGCTTGGCCTGAGATGTTCCGCATGGGGGGACTGAGCCATAAGAGAAGTGCAAGGAATTCAGATGGGCACCTCAGGACAGTGAGCAACAAGAGGGTGCTGCCTGGGCTTGGGAACCCCAGAGGGGGTTAAGGGAAGAGTAGCAGGGTGATGATTAGCTACAGTCATAAAATGGGAGATCTAGGATGGCCTTGGGGAACATCTAGTGGGCTTCAGACATCCAAATGCCTGCAGAGAGGGGCCAGGCAGGTCAGACAATAGGGGATGGGGCCTGTGGGGATGCCCCTTTAGGCATTACATTCAAAAACTTACTTCTGCTGTGCAGAGGTGATAGGAATGATACAAGTGGTTGTTGTTGGGGGTCTGATTGGCTACAAAAGGGCATGAAGAAACTTTCTGCAGGTGATGGAAGTGTTCTGTATGTTGCTTTGGGTGGGGTTACATCGTATATACCTTCATCAAATAAATAACTTAGATTTGTGCTTTTTACCATGAAGTATACCTCAATTTTAAAACTTGGGGCAAATTCATAAAGCCTGTCTGTAAACTGATCTGGCTCTCAGGCTAGCCATTTGCAAACCTCTGTTGCAATCCGACTTCCAGAGGCGGCCTTGGCTCCTCGTACAGGAAAAGCGCGACTGCGGCGTGATCTGGCTGGCAGCCGCTCACTGCGCGGTCTCCACGCCTGGCAGGTGGCGCGGGGCAGGCAGCTGTGCCAACCTAGCGTTTGCACCCGCCGGGAGGAGGCAGTCCCCTGGGGCCGGCCGGCGTCTCCCTGGCCTGAAAATGAGCGGGTCACCCCAAACGCCAACTCCGAAAGGAGCGGAAGCGGATGGAACAGCCGCAGGGAAGGCGGGCCAGGCGCGCAGATAAATCACTGACACACACTGCACTGATAGCTCCAGACTGGCGCTGAGTGCCAAATGCCGATACAGACCCGGTCAAGTTCCAGGAAGAGAAATCCGATGCGCGCGAGGCGGCGGGGAGCACAGCGACACCCACCTGACGGGGGAAGGGGGGCACCCAACCTTGATGGAGCCCCTCCCCGGGCCGGGCACTTCGGGCACTTCCCGAAGTCCTACCTGGCCACCTGCCAGCCGGGGTAGGCACCAGCATCAGGAATCGCCTCTTCAAGGGGGAGAAAAGCC
The DNA here is from genome assembly GCF_002776525.5 of Piliocolobus tephrosceles. Classification (NCBI taxonomy): domain Eukaryota; kingdom Metazoa; phylum Chordata; class Mammalia; order Primates; family Cercopithecidae; genus Piliocolobus; species Piliocolobus tephrosceles. The sequence continues at coordinate 37,034,611 of NC_045439.1, read as the reverse complement.
AGGCCGCCGCAGTTCACGGAGCGATAGGGACTGCGGTGGAATTTCAGGCCGGGGTGTGGGACCCCACGCCCTCGCTCAGTCCTCTCCTCCATCCTGAGGCGAGCAGGTGTCTGCAGGAGTGCCTCCAAGCCCATTGCAAAGCGGACGTGGCCCCCGTCTCGATGTCGGCGCTGCAAGCCGAGAGGGACCCCGGGGTGGTGTTGGGCGCGAGAGCGGGGGCAGGGACGCGCTGCGACCGAGTCCCCGGACCCTGCGACCCGCAGGGACCTTCCGGACGCACGGAGCCCGGCCCTCCAGCCGGCGCCCGCCCTGATTGGCGCCCGAGGCCGGCCTCCCGCCGGCTCACCTGCCACTCCCAGCCAATCGGGGCCACCAGAATTGGGGCTGTCGCCGGGGGGAGGGGAAGATGCTGCCGGACCGAGGCTGAGCTGCCCTCCCCGCCGAGTTCCCGCCCGGCCCTCTGCAATCCCGAGCCCGAGCCGCCGGCTGCGCACCCCGCGCCCTCTTCACGCCGCGTCCAGTGCCCAGTGCGCTTTGATGCTGCAGCTCCGGGCCGGGGCCGCTCCGCTTCTCTGCTCGCTGGGACGCCCCCTGACGGCTCCGTCCTCGCCCCTCGCCCCTCGCCCCTCGCCCCGCGTCCCTGCTGACCCCGGGAGGTGGGGTCCGGGCCGGGCACAGCCCCGCTGAGGCAGGATGTTCACGTCCAAGTCCAACTCAGTGTCGCCCTCACCGTCCCTGGAGCAGACCGACTCGGACGCGCTGGACATCAGCACCAAAGTGCAACTCTACGGCGTGTTGTGGAAGCGGCCTTTCGGGAGGCCGTCCGCCAAGTGGTCCCGGCGGTGAGTGCGCCCCCGCACCCCGAGGGGAACCGCCAGGGAGAGAGCCTGGGCCTCGGCACCCCTCCCGCCCCCTCCAGTCTCGGTCATGCCTCTGCCTTCCTGTGTGACCTTGGCGTCACCCCTTCACTCTACAGTGGCTCCCGCGGGAAAATGTGGACCTTAGTCTGGGACAGGATGGAAACCCCTGCCCTGGGGCGGTGGCGAATTCTCTATGGAATGAACCTGACCCTGGAGTGGGAATGTTGGGTGTGGGCAGAAGAGACCATGGTCGGGGTGGGATCCCATCTAGGTCAGGTCAGGCCAGACTGAGGCGAGGGAGAAACTCCTTCGTCTTCACAACCCCCTCACCCAGGCCGCGAGGACCGGGCCTAGAGTGTCTCCCTCCCGCCAACCACCCCCGCTTAGATGGAGAGAGACCTGGCCCTTCTGAAAGGCTCAGGCCAGGGAGGGAGGAAGGGTGAGGAAGGGTGCTTGTCCATGGTGAAGTGACCTTGGCAACCCCTCCAACTGTCCCTGGAAATAAGTTTTTTAAAAGTGAGCACAGGGAAGAGAGATTCCAGTGCTTCACACAGAGGAGCTGGAAAGGAGGGAGGCGGCCGGAGTGAGGAAGGGGTAGATTGGTCCTGACAAGGACTGATCCTTTGAAAGAGGTGGTGGGAAGAGACAGGGTAGTCCCAGCCATCCTTCAGCCCCAGCTGCCTGGTCCCCAAGTCAGACTCGACTCCCCGGACATCAGTAGCCACTCTCCACTTACAAATGAGCCTGGGAGGTATTGAGGGAAGAGGGAATTCACAGCCCTGGACTGCAGGAAGCTCCCAACTTCTGGACAGTTTCCACTCTCTAGTCAATTTCAGTTCTGAGAGTCACTACTTGTATGGCCTGGAGAACGCAGACCCTGTCCAGCCTTTCCCTGGAGGTATGACCCTTCCAGGAAACCAGGGGTCTCCAGATGCCCCTTCCCCATCCCACACTACGAGTCTGCCCCTGAGCAGAGGGGGCCTCCAATGTTCCCAGGACCACAGATCTTGTGGATGTGGTAGTGGTGGGTGCTGATGTTCTGTTCTGATGAATAATTTAATGTCTCTATAAGACCGCAGAACAAATGGAGCTGTGGACAATATCCCACATTTTACATCTCTGGTTTCATGTTGTTTTGTTACTTCTGACAGTTTTCTCTCTAGGATTTAATAGGATACAGGCTTCTTGAGTTCCTCCGAAGTTGAGCTTATCTCTGACCCCCTAAATGGAGGCTTGGAGCAACAAGGAGAGTATTTGGGGGAGCTTCCAGCGTTGAGCGATGTGAGCTACAGCCCCTGGGGCCAGGAGAGCTGGGGTGGAAAGGCTGTGTGTAGATTCAAGCACAATTGGCAGAATATCTCCCCCCACTGCCCATCTCTCTTCTGCCTCAGCAGCTCCAGATAGTCAATCTTTCTTTTCTATTGGGTCTGGCTGCTGTCCTGGGTCCTGTCAACCGAGACTTCTCTTGCCAGACATTTTCACCTGACTGCATCCCTAGAAAACGCTAGGTGCCTGTAACCCCCGGGGTATGTCCCCTGGTCCTCCCCTTCACCACTGCAGGTATATTGGGAACCTGGTCTCTGTACCCATAATTGGTTCAAGGACTGGGAAGTGTCAGAGTACAGGGCATAGGTCCCCAGCTAAAAGCACAGTGGTGGTGCCAAGGAGGCTTGGAGAGGTTTAGCGTCCCCCACCGCCCCAGAGACTCCATCTCCATCCACTACTGTGGTCCCCACAGCCACCCAAAACTATCCAATCAGAGTCTGAACAGTATGTATGCTCAGCTAATACAGCTAAAAGTCAAGTCCTTTAGCCCCCTTCCAAGGAGATTGTTACCTGGGTTCCCTTCCTTTGTAGGAATTCTGGAGCTGCCACTGTGCAAAGACTACCTGGGGCTCAAGAAAGAACGAACATCCCACCTGCCCACTCTAGGACTCTGTGTTCTCAGTTCTGGGAATACACAACACACACACACACACACACACACACACACACACACACACACACACA
>NC_045439.1:37029431-37031731 GCF_002776525.5 Piliocolobus tephrosceles | reverse complement strand
ACACACACACACACACACACACACACACACACACACACACACACACAATTTAGCCTTGGGTCAGTGACAGAGCCAGCCACAGAGGGCCTGGGTGTGGGGAAGAATGATGCTCAGCTCAGCCCCCTCTCACTTCCCATCAGGGCCCCCTGGGCCCCAGCTTCCCATTTGTAAAGTAGAGTCTGTGGGCTCAGCTAATTAGCAGCCACAGGAAGACTTGGGGACAGAGCAGCTCAGGGCTGCCACTGCAGAGCCTTGCCATTAGGGCGATCGATGCCCTGGCTGGGGCAGCTAAAGGGAGGGGGCCTGGAAAGGCTCAGCGCTGCATTAATAAAGAATGGGCTGGATAGAACTGGCTGTGGCCAGCTGGGTTCTATAAAACCTTTTCCACTCAGGGTCTGTCTTAGGACCTGTGCCTCCATCTCCCACTGCCCAAGCAGCCCTGCCTGCCTGGGGTGGGAAGGTGCCCTTGAGCTGAAGGGTCAACTTATTTCCTGGGGGCAACAAAAGGGGAAGGGAATCAAAAGCATTAATTAGCAGAGATCAGATAATCTGGGCGAGGTGTCTAGAAGGGAAAGCTGTTGACTGTGTCCTCACCTTGGTCTGTGAGTGGTGGAGATGGAAGTGCCAAGACCTGGCAAAGATCTGGGCAGTGCCAAAACAAAGAGGAAGGGGGTGGGAGGTCTCCGCCTCAGCCAGTGTCACACTGTGAGGGCTTGGCCTAGGCTAATTCTTTCCTGAGAGTGAATGCTTTTTCCAGCATTCTATTCCTCTTCCCAAATCCCTCCTGAACACCTCCCAAGGCCAGAACCCCTGAGGAGGAGGACCCACCCACTTCCTTCCTGCAACAGGAGCAGCTATACTCCTCCTCACCCCTCCTTGTCCCCAGGGGCCAGGTAGCCAGGAGGGCCTGAACCCAGCTCCGCAGTTTACTCTTGCAGAACATTGGTGGGTCCCTGACTCAGGGGAGCTAAGATTCATGGTGTGCACCTGGTGCCAGGGGAGCGAGCCATGGAGACAGTGGCCATGTGTCCCAAATCTCAGGCCACAGCCTGTGCAGTGTGTAAAGATTATCTGCGCAGATGAGGGTCACCATACCAAAAAGACTTGAGGAGACTTTCTTCCCACAGGGATTTGGAGCCCAGGGTTTTGACTTTGGCTCTCAGCACTGCTTCCCAGAGGTGACATCAATGCCGAGCTTTCTCAGAGCAAAGAGAAGAGCCTATCATGCCAACTTCACCGCACTAAGCTCAGCCTCACCCTAGTGACACTGGGGTTTGGTCTCACTTTCTGGCACCCCTGGCATTCCCCTCAGCTGGCTGTGTGAGGTATCCCACAAGCACAGTTGTAACATTTCTGCCGTGGAGGGTGCCTGCAGGACCCCCTTTCAAAAATAAACTTCTATTCTTCAAAATTCTACCAGAGTGGCAACATAGGGTGTGGGGAACCGTAGCCGGCGGCAGTTGAGGGGCAGGATCTTCTGCTGATGTGTGCGGGAAGTTGAGGAGGCTCTTTCAGCATTGATGAAGAAGGACTTGGAGAACAGTGTCTCTGCCTCCAGAAAAAAAAGTAGTGACCAAATTACTTGATTCTGGAGATTTCATAGTGTTTTTCACTCTCTGGCTCCTTGTTCCAGGGCTGTTCTCCCAAGCCCACTGATAGGAAACTGAGGCACAGAGGCAGGGGGAAGGTGCTTTTCTGAGTCTCCTCAGATTCCTCTACCCTCTCCCCTTTCTGTGCTGGTCGCATCCGGGTTACAACGAATGCTTGGGTTAGGGAGATGGGCGCACTCTCTGGATCACACAGCCATAAATGAAATGATACACATCAGGTCAGGCTTCACTGTGGTCATGTGATCATTTACCCAGACTAGGTCTGCCAAAGTTAAGTGAGTTAATTGTGCAAACAAGTGACATTTCTTTCTCACCCACTCCCCAAGGAACTGCACTCAGTGGCTGTTGATGTCCTATTTGAAAATGAGTCTCACCTGTGTGAGGGTCAGACCTCCAGCTTGCAGACAATTCAGCTTCCTTATCCCCAAGTCTTAAAAATAACAAAGTAATTGCTTCTGAGAACAGCTGTGGGTGTGGTAGAACGTGCATCTAAGGCCGGGTGTGGTGGCTGGTAATTCCAGCACTTGGGGAGGCCAAGCGGGGCGGATCACTTGAGGTCAGGAGTTGGAGACCAGCCTGGCCAACATGGCGAAACCCTGTCTCTACTAAAAATGCAAAGATTGACCCAGTGCGGTGGCTCAAGCCTGTAATCCCAGCACTTTGGGAGGCCGAGACGGGCGGATCACGAGG
>NC_045439.1:37019210-37029331 GCF_002776525.5 Piliocolobus tephrosceles | reverse complement strand
TAAAAAAAAAAAAAAAAAAAAAAAAAAGCAAAGATTAGCCAGGTGTGGTGGTGGGTGCCTGTAATCTCAGCTACTCAGGAGGCTGAGGCAGGAGAATCGCTTGAACCTAGAAGGCGGAGATTGCAGTGAGCCGAGATCAAGCCACTGCACTCCAGCCTGGGGGACAGAGCGATACTCTGCCAAAAAAAAAAAAAAAAAGAGGAAGTGAATCTAGGCTTAGAGGCAGGTGCTCCAAGTTCCAGCCCCAGCTCTGCCAGTAACCAGTTGCATGATTCAGACTGTGGCATTTCACCCCACTGGCCAGCAGTATCTCATCTATAGAGTGGGAGTGGGATGGGTCAAATAGTATGCCACAGATGACCCCAGAGGTGCCTTGAGTCTACTACAAGGGAATGGGGAACAGGGGTCCAGCTCCAAGTCTCTCTGCCCACTTCAAGCACTACCTCTGCACTGTTATGTTTTCTTGTTTGTTTGTTTGAGACAGAGTCTCCTTCTGTCACCAAGGCTGGAGTGCAGCATCGCCATCTCGGCTCACTGCAACCTCCGCCTCCCAGGTTCAAGGAATTCTCATGTCTCAGCCTCCCGATTAGCTGGGATTACAGGCACATACCACCATGCCCAGCTAATTTTTGTATTTTCTAGTAGAGATGGGGTTTTGCCATGTTGGCCAGGCTGGTCTCGAACTCCTGACCTCAGGTGATCTGCCTGCCTCAGCCTCCCAAACTGCTGGGTTTACGGACATGAGCCACCTGTTATATGTTTTACACCAGCAGTCCCCAACCTTTTTGGCACTAGGTGCCATGACTGGTTTAATGGAAGACAATTTTTCCAAGGATGGGGTGGGGGTGGTTTCTTTAGGCATTAGATTCTCATAATGACTGTGCAACCTAGATCCCTTGCCATGCACAGTTTACAGCAGGGTTCATGCTCCTATGAGAATCTAATGCCGCCACTGATCTGACAGGAGGCAGAGCTCAGGCGGTAATGCCAGCCACGGGGAGAAGCTGTAAAAACAGGTGAAGCTTCACCTGCTCATCTCCTGCTGTGTGGCTGAGTTCCTAACAGGCCATGGACTGGTACTGGTCCAGGGCCCAGGGGTTGAGGACCCCTGTTTTACACATTATGGTTGTCTTACTGTTGTTGGAATAGTTGGGCTAAGTTTTTTGAGCCCCCTTGGACTTGATAATCTCTCTGAACTCTAATGTATCATGACTCACGGATTTCACAGATAGGGTTCCTGCTGTTCTGCCATCTTAGACTGGATCCCAGATGAGAAGCACGGGCCAGGATGACCTTTTCCTGAGCACAGCAGGCCACCCAGAATGGACACAAGGGACACATACTGGGGGCTGTGTCATTTCCACCTTCCTTCTGCCAGTTCTGAAAAGGATACTTCTGAGGGCAGTCCTTCTCCAGCTCCACCGCCCTACATAGCCATTCTCAGTATCCAGGAGGCTCAGAGAGGCGGGAGACTGGCTGCTGGGCCTATTCCGGAAGTTTGTGCCTGGGGAAGAGGGGAAGCCAGCCTGGATGTTCGCCTTCCCGGGAAATGTAACTCATGTGTAACTCACACATACACTGGGGTCTTGCTGCCCTCTTGAGAGTGAGATAAATTTGGTCCCAAGACCAAATCCCACATCTAAAGGAAGTCTAAAATCTGTACCAAGGTTTCTATTAATCCCCAAGAGGCTCTAAACTGTTTTCTTGTTGATGGATTAATTTGCTGACCAATGTACATGGTCCTTGTTGCACAACCAGAGGCGGAACCCAGCTTTTTTTTTTTTTTTTAAATTATTATTATACTTTAAGTTCCAGGGTACATGTGCACAACGTGCAGGTTTGGTACATACGTATACATGTGCCATGTTGGTGTGCTGCACCCATTAACTCGTCATTTACATTAGGTATATCTCGTAATATTATCTCTCCCCCATCCCCCCACCCCATGACGGGTCCCGGTGTGTGATGTTCCCCTTCCAGTGTCCAAGTGTTCTCATTGTTCAATTCCCACCTATGAGTGAGAACATGCAGTGTTTGGTTTTCTGTCCTTGCCATAGTTTGCTCAGAATGATGGTTTCCAGCTTCATGCATGTCCCCACAAAGGACATGAACCCATACTTTTTTATGGCTGCATAGTATTCCATGGTGTATATGTGCCACATTTTCTTAATCCAGTCTATCATTGATGGACATTTGGGTTGGTTCCAAGTCTTTGCTATTGTAAACAGTGCCACAATAAACATACATGTGCATATGTCTTTATAGCAGCATGATTTATATTTATAATCCTTCTGGTATATACCCAGTAATGGGATGGCTGGGTCAAATGGTATTTCTAGTTCTAGATACTTGAGGGATCACCACACTGTTTTCCACAATGGTTGAACTAGTTTACAGTCCCACCAACAGTGTAAAAGTGTTCCTATTTCTCCACATCCTCTCCAGCACCTGTTGTTTCCTGACTTTTTAATGATCGCCATTCTAACTGGTGTGAGATGGTATCTCATTGTGGTTTTGATTTGCATTTCTCTGATGACCAGTGATGATGAGCATTTCTTCATGTGTCTGTTAGCTGCATAAATGTCTTCTTTTGAGAAGTGTCTGTTCATATCCTTTGCCCACTTTTTGATGGGGTTGATTTTTTTCTTGTAAATTTGTAAAGGAACTCAGCTTTTATTTCTCAGTTTCTCCAGCCTTCCACACTGCTGCATAAACACAACAGCCTCTCATCAAGGTATTTATGAGTCTGGCAGCCTATCCTAAAGGGAAGCTGTGGCAAAGAGGGGGGCAGAGGAGGTATTTAAATTACAGAAGTGCAAATATCTTCAAATTGAGCGTTAGCTCCCTGGTAGGCACCCTACCTTGCTGTCGTCAGAGACGGTGACCTCACTCTCTTGACTCTTGGATCCTCCCAGGATCCTCTCTCCTCTGCACTCTCCCATCACTCCTCCTCTCCACTGTCCTACAGGATTTTCCCCAAATTCAAATTTCTTTCACTCTGTTATGCAAAGCCCTTTCCAGCTCCTACTCCTAAACTCAGTGGCATTTGCATCTCCAAACATTAGGAAGCTCACCAGAGTGGACAGAGAGTGGATAGGCCTTTGTTTAACAGGACCTGGCCAACACAGAAGATACTTGCGGTTCTAGATAACATTTTCCTTGGCTCCAGCTGGACTTATCATGAGGCAGTGGTGACCATCAAGCTCTGGTTGAGCCCTTGTTGCATTCAGAGCACTGGGGAGGAGAGCAGAAGATGGGGACAAAGCTGAAGCTTAAGAAAACCCTTCCTGAGTTCCCTAATTCGTGTTGGATGGCACCTGTGCCACTCTGTGACCCAAGCTAGCGTCCTGGTCATTGTGTCATCCCAGTCCCTGCTCACCCTGCCCTTGTTGAACATTTCAATGAACCTTGCTGATTTGTACCTCCCAATAACTTTAATTTTCCCTTTGCCTGGTTGTGGACTTCCCCATGGCTAAAACTACAATATGACCTTACAAGTGCCCTGTTTGAAACTTGCTGGCAGCTCCCCTTGTCTGCAGGAAGAAGTCCAGCATCTTCACAAGGACTACTCACTCTGCCCTGCTTTGTCCCTGCTCTCTGACCTTAACTCACTCCTTACTGCACCTCCCCTACACCACTGCCCACCCTTTACACTTTCTGCCAATAATACCAGATATATTTTTATAACTTTGAACACACTATTCTCTGCCTATGCTGTTCCCTTTGTCTGGAATGGATCTCTCCCCCTTCCATTTCCTCCCAAATTCCCAAGATACTCCTATTCATTCTTCAAAGCCCTGCTTCGTTGTCACATCTCCCTTGGCTGGACCCCTAAACCCTTGATTCCTCGGGGTCTTCACTCTTCCTCTACCTAATATACACTTACAATGTTGCAATAGATTCTGGCACATTAGAATGTTGCAGTGTACTCTCCTGGTGTGTTGTAAAGTTACAGTGCACTGTGGTATGTTACAATGTTGCACAGTACTTCCCTGGTATGTTACAAAGTTAAAGCCTACCCTGGTGCTTTACAATGTTGTGGTGTATCCTCTTGATGCTTTACAACTATCCTAGCTCTCCCATTCCCAGTTGTGTGATCTGGGGCACATTATTTAATTTCTCTATGCTCCAGTTTCCTCACCTACCTCATGTGAGGAGTTGAATGAGTTAGCACAATACTGTTACTAGAACAGTGTTTAGCACCTAGCACAAAGGAGGAGCTTGATAAACATTAGGTGTTTTGTTTTTGTTTTTTATAGTCTTTTGAGACAGGGTCTGGCTTTGTGGCCCAGGCTGGGGGGTAGTGGCATGATCACGGCTCACTGTAGCCTCGACCTCCTGGTCTCAAGCAATACTCCTACCTCAGCCTCCCAAGTAGCTGGGACCACAGGCACAAGCTACTATACCCAGATAATTTTTAAATTTTTTGTTGAGACAGAGTCTCCCTATGTTGCCCAGGCTTGTATGGACTCCTGGGCTCAAATGAACCTTCTGTCTTGGCCCTGCAAAGTACTGGGATTACAGGCATGAGGCATCATACCCGGCCAATATTAGCTTTTTTTTTTTTTTAGACGGAGTCTTGCTCTGTCACCCAGGCTGGAGTGCAGTGGCGCGATCTCAGCTTACTGCAAGCTCTGCCTCCCAGGTTCATGCCATTCTCCTGCCTCAGCCTCCTGAATAGCTGGGACGACAGGTGCCCACCACCATGCCTGGCTAATTTTTTTGTATTTTTAGTAGAGACAGGGTTTCTCCGTATTAGACAGGATGGTCTCGAACTCCTGACCTTGTGATCCACCTGCCTTGGCCTCCCAAAGTGCTGGGATTACAGGCATGAGCCACTGTGCCCGGCCCAATATTAGCTATTTTTAAAATTATTGTTTTCTACACTCTTTCTCCTGCTTCCCTGAGGTCAGCAAATCATCAAGCTCCAGAGCCTAGCATAGTACCTGGGTGTACCAGGGGAATCATTCATGCTCTCTGACCTGAGCTGATCAGCAGCTTGCAGTCACTCTGCAGAGAGAGCAGAGATAAGCCCTAGTTAGAGAAACTATTCCAGTTACATGGAATGAGGAGGACCGGGCATCACAGAGCATAGCAGGTGAGAACTTGGGCTTTGTCAGCAGAGATAACTGCGTTCTGAGTTTGCCACTTACTAGTTGCTTAATCTCTCTGTGCTTCGGTTTCCTCACTAGTGAAATAGAAAAAACAAACACCTTTACAACGATCCTAGCTCCCCCATTCCGAGTTGTGTAATCTGGGGCATATTATTTAACTCTCTCAGAGTTGTTATGAAAAATTTAAATAAGATAAAGTCAATAAAACACTTAGCATCAGGGCCTTTGCACATGCAGCTCCTCTGCTGGAAACACCTCACCTCTCCTCAAAGATTACTTCTTAACTAGGCTCTCCCTGGTCACTGTCTTAGCAAGGTGAGTGTCCAGGCGTCTTGCGAATGCTCTTTAATCTGGATATGAAAATACTATTCTTTATGATGGGAGAGAGAGGCAGCCAGAGTTGACACAAGCCCCTTACCTCACCCATGCTCTGGGCTTCACCCCAACACATGGGGACAGACAAGGGCCACAGCTGATGGGCAGAGCTTCTCCCAGGATTGATGTTGGGTCTGGAAGGAGGGATGGGCTGCACACAGGGGGCAGGGGGAAGCAACAGATGCAGGGATAAGCCGTGTGTTGGGAGGACAGGGAGCTGGCCAGCTGGGCTGGAGCCAAGAGCTCCCTCCAGTAGCAGCCGTGTGAGCACAAATGGAAAAGGAGGTCAGGGGAGAATGCAGCTTATTATTACTGAGTCTGAACCCAATCATAATAAATAATCATTACAATCATAAAAGCAATCATTTCTTACATATTTACCACCATGTTCTAAGTCTTCAGGGGAACATTATCCTGACAGCCCTGTGAGATATAGGTGCTATTACTATTATCCTCAAGTTGTACTGTGGGGGGGACCTGAGACCTAAATATATTAGGTAACTTGCCCTGGTCACATTCCCAGTCAGTGGCAGAACTCTAACGTTGGCTACCCCAACCTTGAAACTTATAGCCTCTGACCCATCTGTTTCCTGGCCAGGAGGTGGATGGAGCAGCTTCTTAGGCAGTGGCTGTGGGAAGTAGGTGTAGAGACTATTGTCCATGGGTTCCAATCCCAGCTCCACCTCTGCTCTAGCAGTGTGGCTTTGCATACACTATTTTGCCTCTAAGCCTCGGTTTCCTCATCTGTGAAATGAGAATAATATGTCTAACCCTCCACGATTGTGACGTGGATCAAATACATGTGGAACCCTTAGCACAGGAGCCAACGCATTAGAACAGCTGCAGAAAGGGCAGCCATCTCTAGCCCTTGGGCCGTCTCTAGCCAGACCAACTGCGCAGGGCCTGGGAAGATGTGGCCCCTGGCTTGCAGTCCGAATGAGAGTGTCGGGGAACAAGGGGACTTTGGAATAAGGGGTGGGAAGAGGAAGTGTTCCTCTGTGCAGGGCACCGGGGTTCTGAGCCCCCGCCTGCTGAGAAGATGCTGAGAAGGGGCAGCTAGAATAGCAGGGCTGTCACTGACTCAGGTTTATAAGCAAGGCCAGACCTTTGGGTCCTAGAAATGTGCTTGCCAGGTGAGGCCTTCGTTGGGCAGAACTCATTCCTGCCTGCCAGGCCATCCTCCTCCTCCTCCAGGTCCATGCTAGCTCCCCTCCCTTAACCCCCACCTCCCCCCAAGCCAACCTGGGGACAGGTGCAGTCAGGCTGGGTGTGGCATGTGTGATGTGTGGGCCCTTTACAATCCCTACTGAACTCTGGCCCTCACAGAGCAAAGGCTACCCTGAACATCCACTTTCCTTCCCCTGCCCTTCTCTATGCAGTCCTTCAGAAGCAGGAGGAGAAGGGACATGACATTAGGGGCTACCTTCTGTGTGCCAGGCAAGTGCTGAGGACTTTACATGCCTCCATCCACTGGATCCTCTCTTGCTCCCTAACGATATGTGGCAATATCCCCTAATGAATCTCCCTGCCTTTACCCTGACAGTCTGCTCTCAACATAGCAGCCAGGATGAGCCTTTTGCAATGTAAGCCAGGTCACTCCTGCTCAAAGCCTTCCGGTGGCTGCCTCTCTTTCTCAGAGAAAAAGCCAGCCTCTACCAACTAGTGCTGTGACCTTCAGCAAGTCATGCCTCCTCTCTGCTTCATTTCTGCCCACGTAAAATGCAGGAAGCATTTCTCTCTTAGCATCATTGTGAGTGGTGTTAAGTGCATTAACAGCAGTAACTGCTTGGAATGAGATGTGGTGTGTGGAAAGTACTAAATAAATGTTAGCTTGATTATTATTGTCATTACCATAGCCATAGAGCCCTATACAATCTGGCCCAACTGCTGCAGCCTTGCATTTCCCTTGAGAGCTAGGCACACTTCCCGCCTCAGGGCCTTTGCACCTGCAGCTCCTGTGCTGGAAACACCTTACCTCTCCTCAAAGATCACCTTCTTAATTAGGCTGTCCCTGCCCACCCTCTTTAACATGCATCCATGCCCACTTCCAATTCCCCTTAACCTGCTTTATTTTCCTCCATAGCACATATCAGCATCTGGCACATGACATCTCTATGTCTCATGTATTCACCATCTGACACTCACTACATGCAAGTAGTGTAAGCTCTATGGAGACAGCGATTTTTGTCTGTCTTGTTCACAACTGTATGTCCAACACCCAGAGCAGTGCTTGGCACACAGTGGCAACTCAGTAATTGTTGAATCAATGGAGGAATCTTTACAACAGCCCTAAGAGACAGTTACTTGTACCCCCATTTTATAGAGGAAGAAAGGGAGGCTTAGTAAGGCTGGGAGTTTGCCTGAGGCTGCAGCTTGAAGGATGGGAGTTGGTGGACCCCAGAGCCCTGCGCTCTCCTTGCCATGTGTCTAACGATCATCTGCCCACCCACTTCCCAGCCCTGGCACAGTGCTTTGCCTTAAGTGGGAGGGGCTCCAGGAGTGGCAGGAAGGCATGAAGGTGTTTATGTGTTTCAGTCAGCTTGGGCTACTATAACAAAATGCCAGAGACTGGGTGGCTTAAACCCCGGAGGTGTATTTGGTCACAGTTCTGCAGGCTGAGAGTCTAAGATCAAGTTGCCAGCATGGTCAGGTTCTGATGAGGGCACCTGTTCCTGGCTTGCAGATGGCCACCTTCTCAATGTGTCCCCACATGGTGGAGGAAGAGGAAAAAGAGAGTGGGAGAGGTTTGACTTATTTATTTTTGCAACAGGGTCTTGATCTGTCACCCAGGCTGGAGGTCACCCTGGAGTGCAGTGGTGGTGCGATCACGGCTCACTGCAGCCTTGAATTCCTGGACTCAAGTGATCCTCTCACTCAGCCTCCTGAGTAGCTAGAACTACAGGCATGTACCACCATGCCCAGCTAATTTTTTTAATGTAGAGTCAAGGCCTTGCTATGTTGCCCAGGCTGGTCTTGAACTCTTGGGCTCAAGTAATCCCCCTGCTTCAGCCTCCCAAAGTGTCGTGATTACAGATATGAGCCACTGCACCCAGCCAGGAAAGAGAGCTCTTCTTATAAGGCCACAGTCCTATTGGATTAGGGCCCTGCTCTTATGACCTTCCTTAACATTCGTTACCTCCTAAAGACCTTATCTCCAAATACAGTCACATGTGGGGTTAAGGCTTGAACATATGAACGTTGAGGAGACATTGAGTTCATAGCAGTATTTCCAAAGCCATTGAGAGGAGGCGGTGGCCCTGGAGACAGTCGTGTGCTGCTCCCTGCAGTGACTGTATTCAGACGATGGAATACATCACTCAGCTCTATCCTGAGTCCTCTGCAGATTGGTAGGGTGATGAGCACAATCTCATTTGACCCTCAAAATAACCACATAAGCTAGTTGTTATTATCCCCATTCTACAGGTAGAGAAACTAAGGCTCAGAAAGGAGAGCTGACTTGCCCAAGGACCCCCAACCCCAGCTGGAAAATGTCAGGTCTCTCTGATGCCAAAGCCTATATGCTCTTAACTACTCTGTGAAATTCCCTTGGAACAGCCAGGGGACACCTACCTGGGCCCATGGGACTGAAGTGGGACGGACCTGCCCTCCAGGAGCCTGATGCCTCGCTGGGGCAAGATGCACACACGGGATGTGGAGTGGGCCTAAGTGCCAAGTGCAGGCTCTGCTAACAAGTGCAGAAGGAGCCCAGACATCAGTGTGGGCTGGGCGGGTCACCAAGGCGGGGAAGCGTCCCGCTGGCTGAAGAGCAAGAGGGAGGGCGTTTCAGGCCAAGCCGCACAATCTCCATGTGCAGGACCATGCAAGTGTAGCAGGCAGGGGACAGTGAGCTCGGCAGTTGCCTGGAGGACAGACGGCTGAAGGGCAGATTTGGCAGGATAGCTGAGAGGTGGGCAGAGGTCAGGTGCTGGCAAGCCTGGAATGTCACTGAGGTTCTGCAGCAGGTGATATTCGTGTGTTCTTTCTGTAGTGGGGGCAGAAAGGCCTAGGGACAGAGTTGGCATTAGTAGGGTGTCAACCTGAGCAGGGCTGTGTGTGTTATGTGGCCAGCTAGAGAGGGTAGGTTCAGGTAAAGAAAATGGGACTGGGTGCAGTGACTCAGCCTATAATCCCAGCACTTTGGGAGGCCGAGGCGGGCAGATCACAGGCGTGAGCCACCGCACCCAGCGAAACAGAGTTTTACCGTGTTAGCCACTCTGGTCTCAAACTCCTGACTTCAAGTGATCCACCTGCCTCAGCCTCCCAAAGTGCTGGGATTACAGGTGTGAGCCACTGCACCCAGCCTTCTATTTTTAAAAAGAAAAGAAGGCCGGGCACAGTGGCTCAAGCCTGTAATCCCAGCACTTTGGGAGGCTGAGACAGGCAGATCACGAGGTCAGGAGATCGAGACCATCCTGGCTAACTCGGTGAAACCGTCTCTACTAAAAAAATACAAAAAACAAGCCGGGCGAGGTGGCGGGCACCTGTAGTCTCAGCTACTTGGGAGGCTGAGGCAGGAGAATGGCGTGAACCCAGGAGGCGGAGCTTGCAGTGAGCTGAGATCCGGCCACTGCACTCCAGCCTGGGTGACAGAGCAAGACTCCGTCTCAAAAAAAAAAAAAAAAAAAAAAAAAA
>NC_045439.1:36989523-37019110 GCF_002776525.5 Piliocolobus tephrosceles | reverse complement strand
ACACCAAAGCACAGAGCTGAGCTTCACTTCTCTCAGATAGCAGCTGCCAGTAGTCCCAGGCCTGCCTCACCACAGCAGCTGAGGCCTTAGGAAAGGTCATGTGGCTTGTAGGACCTTCAGAGATTGTCTGACTTCATTATGCTCACCAGCAAGGCTTCTTTATCTTTTTTTCTTTTCTTTCCTTTTCTTTTCTTTTTTCTTCTTTTCTTCTCTTTTCTTTTGAGATGGAGTCTCACTCTTGTTGCCCAGGCTGGAGTTCAGTGGCACAATCTTGGCTCACTGCAACCTCTGCATCCCAGGTTCAAGTGATTCTCATGTCTCAGCCTCCCAAGTAGCTGGAGCTACAGGTGTGCTCCACCACACTCAGTTAATTTCTGTATTTTTAGTAGAGACGGGGTTTCACCATGTTGGCCAGACTGGTCTCGAACTCCTGACCTCAAGTCATCTGCCCTCCTCAGCCTCCCAAAGTGCTGGGATTGATTATAGGTGTGAGCCACAGAGCGCAGCCTCACCAGCAAGTTTTCAAGCCCCTCATTTGAGGGCCCATTCAACCAGTGGTGTGCTGGCAAATGCTTACACTAGGCTCTTGGGGGAGGAAGCTGAGGCAGTTCTGTAGGATTTGACTTGTATGATGTAAATACTCCCATCACAGCCACTATCAAGCTACCAACACCATGTGACCAAACACAGAGCGGGGAAGAGATTGACACTGTGGGCTCTTATGAGTCCATCTGAGCTGGCTCCAACTCTCCCTGCATGTAAACTTTAAACTCTCGTACATGTGCATGCACACACACATACACACACGCTCCACCAACTTTCAGAATCACCACCACATTCTACTCACACCCCGTCACTATAACAGCACTTATTAGCAGGGGCCCTGGAGGAAGGAGCCCACACTCTGGATATCCCTCAGCCTCTGGGCTTTGAGTCCCAATCGGACCTTCCCCTAGAGGGTGCTTGGTGGCTCATCACAGCTCCAAACATGAGTCCTGGGAGAACCCTTGGGGCGGGTCCAAATGCTCCACATGTTGACATCGAGGGCGTGGCCTCCCCAGCAGTCAAAAAGCACCAAAGTCACAGAGCCCCTCAGTTAGACCTAAGTCCCGGAAGGAGACAGGGGAGCAGTCTGAGACAAAGGGAATGCCAATGTCACACTGGGGTGTTCAGGGCTATAGATTACCAGCTTTCATGTTACTTGCCAAAGACCCATCTTAGCATCTTGCATCGTCTTACCTTCCTTCTCCTCCTAGAGGAGACTCTAAGTGGCTGGAGATGAGAGCTGAAGGGGCTGAAGGTACTCACGGGGAAGAACCACAGCTGTCCTGCTGTGCTGAGCTGGGTGGTGGTTCAGGGAGACAGAGGCAGCCAGACCTGGAAGCCAGTAGTGGGGCTCCCGCTCCAGCTGGCCACCTGTGCAGGGGCCCAGCTGCCTGTGGGGAGGTCACCGGCCAGCTGAGGCCTTTGTGAGGATGTGGAGCTTGAGTTGGTAAGGAGGTCTGAGCTGGTGTCCCCGTGGGCTCCCATGTGAGTCCAGGGCCCCCAAGGGTGCTCTTGTTGTGCCAAGAAACCTCACCCCTTCTCTCCTGGTTGCCCTTCCTTCCTCACCACCCACTATAGATTTTTCATCATCAAAGAGAGCTTTCTGCTTTACTACTCTGAGAGCGAAAAAAAGAGCTTTGAAACCAACAAATACTTCAATATACATCCTAAGGTGAGGCGGCCCCTGCCAGGGGAGGGGCCCAGTGTGGGCATCAGGGCTTGCATCTTGTGAGGGGATGGGACTGCTGTCTTGCTCTGGCCTAGCAGACAGTCTGGAGGGCAAATCCTCTTGGGGAAAAAGACCTCCTGCCCCTGTCCTGGGCTGGATCCCGACCCTTCTGTGCCCCAGACCCCGCCTCAGCCCTTCCTCTTCTCTCTGGACATCAGTTCTGGCCTCTGTCCTGTGGCCCCAGGGTCGAGCTTCCATCCTGGGGCACTTGGCAGGATGTGGCTTTGCCCAGGGGCCCCCAGAACCCCTGAGTGATCCCAATTGGGTGGGGTGGGGTTCTGCCTGTTCTGGTTCTTCCTCAGGGTGTCATCCCTCTCGGGGGTTGCCTGGTGGAGCCCAAGGAAGAGCCCAGCATGCCCTATGCCATGAAGATCTCCCACCAGGACTTCCATGTGAGTAAAGCTCTTTCCTCAGTCTGGGCTTCGCAGGAGCAGACCAGCCTCTCAGGCCCCTTCAGGAGAAACCCCCCATGTCCTGGCCTGGGAGAGGGGCATCAGCACCCAGGGATGTGGGGTGGGTGACAGGGCAGAACTGGGCCTCCATCACCCTCAGCGTGGCTGCCTCTCAGGCATGCCCATGGCTCCTCTTCCTGGCAGGGGAACATCCTGCTTGCGGCTGAGTCGGAGTTTGAGCAGACCCAGTGGCTGGAGATGCTGCAAGAGTCTGGAAAGGTGTAAGTGCTCACAGCCAGCAGGGTGGCCTGCAGATCCAGGACGGGGTGGGCGGGGCTGCCCCGAACTCCCTGCCTCTCTGCTGGGATCCTGGTGGCGACAGGGCCAGGGCTGTGGGAGATGGCTAGGGTGGGTGAGAGGAGACAGGCCAGGTTTTAGAGCATCTGTGAGGGGTCCCCTGAGTGAGCTTGGAAAGTGTCTAGGTCACAGGTGGCAGGTGTAGGTACCATTTGTCTCCAACTCTTGGGAGTTGTATTTGATGCCTCGTGATACCCGTCTCACCTCCCCAGGTCCATAATTAATTCTAGCAAGGACTAGAGCTAGTGCTTTGTAAATTAGGGTCAAGATCACAGAAATCCCCAGCTAACCCAGTCCATTTGCATGTAAACCACTGTCCTGACACCTGCCTAGTCAGGCTAAGTCATGCTTTTAGTTCAACAAGCGACACCGACTGTGTGCTCTGTGGCAGGCCTTGCACTGGGTAGTGGACATTCAGTGATGTGAAAAGCCACCCAGGAAGCAATTTCTTCCCTGCTCTAAAAGTGCTATTGGCCCAGCCCCCAGTGGCCCACTTTGCAGCCTGGGCCAGCCTCCAGCTACTGTAACTGATCCATGCTGGTGGCATGCCCAGAGCTATGGGTGCCAGAGTGAACGCAAGCTGAGATTCTGGAGGAGAAAGGGTGGGCGAGTACAAAACGTATGCCTTCTCTTTCCCCTCTACCCTTCCGTTTTAATGATTTTCTGTTTCTTCCTCTTCCCTCCTCTGTCCCATCTGCCCTCCCTCCCCAGGACCTGGAAGAATGCCCAGCTGGGAGAAGCCATGATCAAAAGCCTGGAGGCCCAGGGGCTACAGTTGGCTAAGGAAAAGCAGGAGTATTTAGGTTGGCTGGAGGGGTGGTTCCCTAATGGTAGCAGCATGTGGGGACCAGGGGCTATAGCAGGGGCTTGGTAAAGGACGCAGCAGGGGTGAGGGTCTCTCAGGTGGGGCTATGAGGGGACAGAGACCAGGTTCGGCACCTGGAGGGCTTTCTGGTGCAGTACGCATCCTTTTGGCCAGCATGACCAAAGGCAGGGGTGTCTGGTGGTTAAGAGCCCAGGCTCTGGATCCAGTTTCGTCACTTGTCACCCATCTATCAACTGTGTATATCTTTAGGCAGCTCAGCCTCTCTAAACCTCAATTTCCTCATCCTTAAAATCGAGTTAAAAATAGTCTCTAGCTTTTAGAGGATTGGGTTAAATGAGAAAATGTCTGTAAGTGCTTGAGCCAGACATGCAGTAAGGGCTTCGTAAGTGGAGTTGATGTTGTTATCCTATCCTGGGTCCCCAGGGTCTGGCTTGTCCCCAGCACCCTTGCCCCAGACCATCTTAAACCTTGCCACGGCGTTCCAGGTCCTTGTGCCCCTGACTGGTTGGTAAACGTGCACTGTTTGGGAAAGAAGATGAGACTGAGGGTTTGCCCTCGGCCTGGGACCCTCTCCGCTCTGTCTGATTAGACACTTGGGGCCCCAGCACTGGCTCCCCTATGCCTGCTTCAGAACCTCCCCTGCCCCAGGGCTCTGCCCTCCCTACTAGCCAGACATTAGTGCAGGTGGAAGGTGTGTGTGGGACTAGCCCAGATGTAGCAGCCCTGGGGGATGCAGAGACCACTTTGAACTTCCAAGGAGGAGGCCCCTCATAACCCTGTGAATAGAAAAAGCAGGATGATGATGGGGAAGGAGAGTGGCAACTTCCATCACCAGGAGATGGTCCACCCTCTGGCTGGCAGGGCTGCAGGCCCCTTCCTTGGGAGATGCTGGGGGTGACAGCGATCACCTCAGGCACCAACTCCCTCAGGACCTCAGAGCACTTTCCTGATTGTGTGTGTGTGTGTGTGTGTGTGTGTGTGTGTGTGTGCTTGTTTTGGCAGACAAACTGATGGAAGAGACCGAAGAACTCTGCCTTCAGAGGGAGCAGAGAGAGGTAGGTGCACACCCAGGGGCCCTCAGCAGCCGTGGTGTAATGGCTCGTGTTTCTAGCATTAGGGTGTGAGGCAGGGGAGCTGGTTGCACAGAGGACTTGCTAGAGGATCAGATGGGGCAGGGAGGGGAGGCCAAGTGGGATCACAGTGCTTGCTTGGGACTTGCTGTAGCTTGTTGGCAAGAAGTGTCTTTCTCCTTACCAACTCCTGGGAGTAACGTGAAAAGGGTGGGTGATCACCTTCGAGAGAAAAGAGTCATCCAAAATGTCATCAGCTGCATCAGTAGGTAATGAGCTGCTTGTCAATGATGTTCACAGGGGGCTATAATGCCCGCTGTTATCCACAGAGGGGCATCTGGCACCTGAGGGTAATTGGGCTTGATGATCTCAGAAGTTCCTTCATTCTCCGAAAGTCAAAAGTCCAGAGCAGGCTAAGCACTGGCTTGAGGCAGCCTGCAGGGTGAAAGGAGACTCTTGCCTTGTCTGAAGGTGCGGAGCCACCGAAGCCCTCTTCTTCATTTAGAATCTCAGTGCAGGCCGGGTGCAGTGGCTCATGCCTGTAATCCCAGCACTGTGGGAGGCCAAGGCGGGGGGATCACCTGAGGTCGGGAATTCAAGACCAGCCTGGCCAACGTGGTGAAACTCCGTCTCTACTCAAAAAAAAAAAAAAAAAAAAAAAAGCCGGACATGGTAGCGTGTGCCGGTAGTCCCAGCTTCTCGGGCAGTTGAGGCAGGAGAATCGCTTGAACCCGGGAGGCGGAGGTTGCAGTGAGCTGAGATTGCGCCATTGCATTTCAGCCTGGGCGACAGAGCGAGACACCGTCTCAAAAAAAAAAAAAAAAAAAAAAAAAGAATCTCCGTGCAGCACCGGGCCTTGCCGGTTCTGAGGAGTCATTACCACATCTGAAAGGCAGGGGGCGGTAGTGGGTAGCACCGTGGATTCTGGAGCCAGGCTGCCTGTATTTGTATTTGACCTTCACTACTTCTAGTTTTGCGACCTCAGGTGAGTTATTTAACTTCTCCAAATATTCTTATCTGAAAAATGCAGATGATAATAGAATCCATCTTAGGGATGTTGTGAGGATTTAGTGAGATGTTGCATATAAAGTGTTTGGCACATAGTACATGCTTAAAGAATATCTGTGTTTGTTAGCATTATGATCATATTATTAATATAGGCCCATGCTGCGAGTGAACTGTCTGAGCCCTGAAGCAGCAGAGTGATGTGACCAGAGCAGCCTGCAGAGGGAGGGCCGGATTTAGTCCACTTCTCTTTGCCTAATCACTTGTCCTTTTCCTCTCCCAGGCAAGTCACAGGGCAGGGGCTATCAACCTTGGCTCAGACCCTCTAACTTGACTCTTGGGAAGTCCTCACCTTTCCCAACCACCCCTCCCTGGGCTCTGCAGACTAGACACTCTATCTAGTCTTTGCCACTGAGTCATTTGGTCAAGATGAGTTCTTGATAAATGTTTGTGGAATGAATTAGTAAATGAATAGGATTGATTTTTGTAACTTTACATCTTGATTTTAATCCAACAGGACAATCCACCCTCATTTTTCTTCTTCTAAAATTGTATTGGTTATTCTTGCTCATTTATCCTTTCAGCTGGACTTCAGAATCATTTTGTTGATTAAAGATAAAATAAAAAAGATTGGGGATTTGTATTTGGATGGCATGGATTTGAGGATTGGCATCATGAGGGCACCGAGTCTTCTTCCACCACTCAGGTTGGGCCTCTGTGTCTCCGGGCTCTCCTCTAGGTACTATGTTAGGGTTTTGGCATTTTCTGCATACAATTCTATACGTTTCAAGTGAGGCTTCTGTATTGTCAGCAAATTAAAAACAGGTGCCCAGGGATGGGATGGAGTGGCAGATACAGCCACTGGCAGGGAGAGAGACAGACTTATCCATCAGAGAGGCTAAATCTGGGGCAGCAGTTGGCTGGAGGAAAATTTAGACACTCTATCTAGGTCTTTAGCCAGGAAATTAGGACAGCGGAGACCCACTGCACACAGGCCTCCCTTAATGCCACAGCACAGTGAAGGAGGGAGGCCTGTCAGCTGTGAACTCCCCGGCTTTCTGGTATAAAATGTGAATGAGACTCAGGCCCAGCCACAATGAAGGCTGTTCTGGGCAGGGAGAGAACTGTGCCTCAGTTCTTGTTTTTTTTTGTCAGCTGCATGCTCTAGATCTGGAATAGAGCTCAGGTTCTAGTCTTTGCCACTGAGTCATTTGGGCAAAGTTTCTTCTTCCTTAACTTTCTCATGCATAGGATGGGCCTGTCTGTCTCCTGCACCTTTCCCATCTGCACTCAGGTCAGTGATTGTCTGGACGTGCCTTGAGCCACTGAGGCAATTGATGTAATGGCCCAGTGGTAAGATGAAGGTTCTCCTGCTGATTCCCATAGTCTCTTTGAGACAGCCTGGCCTAAAGAAGATATGGAACCAGGAGACATGGATTGGAGTCTCAACGCTATCACTGATCGTGTGATGTTGGGCATGTCAGTTACCCTCTCTGAGTTTCAATTTCCCCATCTGGGATGTCTGATCAGAGTTATGCTGGCTGCTGCCTACTTCTAAGGTTGCTGCGAGGCTCAATGAAGTAGAATGCGGGGAAGTGATTTGTGAACTGGAAAGGCCCTTATGCACTGTTTGATGTACAGTCCCAACATCCTCCATGCAGCAGAAAAGGCCTGGACTTTGGGGGAATGAGCCGAGCGTGCAGGGGGAACCCTCTTGACTCATCTTGCCAGAGCCAGAAGACCATGCCCTTCCCTGGGTTCCTGGTCTTTGGCTCCCTCTGGCCTTATCCCTTTCACCCCTGGAGGAGGGCAGCCTGCCTACCTTTCCCCTTCTGACTGAGCTGTGAGAGGTTAGCCATGCATATGAGCAGGTGCAGGGGAAAAATCAGAAATGCCCAGGGTAGGGCAGGGTTTCTGGCAAGGTTCTTGCCACCTGGAGTGCTCACAGTCAGAATACAGACTCTTTGAGTTGGGAAAAATGTGCCACTACGACTGAAGCTCTTTGTCAACCTTTCTGGTGGACATTGTTCCTGGTTCTGTGACGAATGACTCACTACTTCCAGAGGTGTCCTTTGCATGATTTCTCAGTTATTTGAAAGCTCTCCCTTTCATTGAGCTGAAATGTGCCTTCTAGTGACTTTTTCCCACCCTTGTACTCCTGCAACTTAAGTCAGATCCGAGTCAGCAGAACACACGATATGGTGGAGAAAGGTTTGGATCGTGGCGGGGCTTAGCTGATAACTCAGTCTCTAATGGGGCTGCTAGAAACACTCAAGCCATGTTGGGCTTCAGGAACAGAAAGCTCTGGCTGCTCCAGGTTTGTAAGTGGTAATTTCCACTCTTATCAGCATTCTCAGGCTACACTTGGACGCTGGCTTCATTTAAGAAACATACAGGTGAAATGGAAAGTGGAAAAGAAATGAGCAAGGAAGTGAGAATTTCTCTTTCCTTAATAAACTTTATTTTTTGGAGCAGTTTAGATTCACAGCAAAACTACACAGCAAGTGCAGAGATTTTCCACATAACACTTGTTCTCCCACAGGCTTCCCCATTGTCAATATCTGGCACCACAGTGATACATTTGTTACAATCAATGAGTCAACATTGACACACCGTCACCCAAAGTTCATAGCATACATTAGAGTTCACTCTTGGTGTTGTACATTCTATGGATTTTGGCAAACGTACAACAACATGTATCCACCACTGTAGTATCATACAGAATAGTTTTACTGCCCTATAAATGCTGTGTTTCACTGCCTAAAAATCCTGGTAACTGCTGATTTTTTTTTTTCTTTTTTCTTTCTTTTTTTCTTTTTTTTTTTAAGACGGTGTCTTGCTCTGTTGCCCAGGCTGGAGGGCAGTGGTGTGATCTCGGCTCACTGCAAGCTCCACCTCCTGGGTTCAAACAATTCTCCTGCCTCAGCCTCCCGAGTAGCTGGGACTACAGGCATGTGCCACCATGCCTGGCTAATTTTTTGTATTTTTGGAAGGGACAGGGTTTCACCATGTTAGCCAGGACAGTCTTGAACTCCTGACCTCGTGACCCCAATGCCTCAGCCTCCCAAAGTGCTGGGATTACAGGCATGAGCCACTGTGCTTGGCCACTGCTGATCTTTTTACTGTGTCCATAGTTTTGCCTTTACCAGAATGTCATATAGTTGGAATCATATGGTATGTAGCTTTTTCAGATTGGCTTCTTTCACTTAGTAATGTGCATTCAGATTTCCTCCGTGTCTTTTTATGGCTTGATAGCTCATTTCTTTTTAGTGCTGAATATTACATTATCCCCATGTCCTACAGTTTGTTTATCTATCTCCCTACTTAAAGACATCTTGGTTGCCTCCAAGTTTTGACAATTATGGATAAAATTGCTATAAACATCCATGTGCAGGTTTTTGTGTGGACATATATTTTCAGTTTATTTGGAAAAGTAACCAGGAGTGTGATTGTTGGATTGCACGGTGAAAGTATGTTCAGTTTTGTAAGAAGTTGCCAAACTGTCTTGCAAAGTAGCTGTACCATTTTGTATTTGCAGTAGCAATGAACGAGCGTTCCTGTTGCTCCATATCCTTGCCAGCATTTGGTGTTGTCAGATATTTGGATTTTGGCTATTTTATTTTTTATTTTAGTTTTTAGTTCTTGAGACAGAGTCTTGCTCTGTTGCCCAGACTGCAGTGCAGTGCAGTGGAGTGTGGCTCATTGCAGCCTTGACTTCCTGGGTTTAAGAGATCCTCTCACCTCTGCCTCCTGAGTAGCTGGGACTACAGGTGCACTCCAGCACACATGGCTAATTATTTTTATTTCTATAGAGATGGGTTTGCCTATGTTGCTCAGGCTTCTCTTGAACTCCTGAGATCAAGTGATCTCCTCTCCTGGCCTCCTAAAGTGCTGGGATTACAGGCATAGCCACTGTGCCTGGCTGATTTTGGCCATTTTCATATGTGTTTAGCGGTAGCTCATTGTTACTTTAATTTGCAATTACCTAATCATATATGATGTTGGACATCCTTTTATATGCTTATTTGCCATCTTTAAAATTTTTATTTATTTTTTTAGGCCAGGTGTGGTGGCTCATGCCTGTAATCCCAGAACTTTGGGAAACTGAGGCAGGTGAATCATGAGGTGAGGAGTTTGAGACCAGCCTGGCCAACATGGTGAAACCCTGTCTCTACTAAAAATACAAAAATTAGCCAGGCATAGTGGTGTGTGCCTATAATCCCAGCTACTCAGGAGGCTGAGGCCAGAGAATTGCTTGAACCAGGGAGGCAGAGGTTACAGTGAGCCGAGATCGTGCCTCTGCACTCCAGCCTGGGTGACAGAGCAAGATTCCATCTCAAAAATCATATATCTATATATAAATATATATATATACACACAGACACACACATACACACACACACAGATACACACACATATTTTTGAGTCAGGGTCCCACACTGTCTCCCAGGTTAAGTGTGGTGGCATGATCATGGTTAACTGCAGCCTCTCATGCTAAAGTGATCCACCTGCCTCAGCCTCCCAAGTTGCTGGACTACAGGCATGCACCACCACACATGGCTAATTTTTTATTTTTTATTGTAGCCTGCCACGATTCCTGGTGGACTGAACAAAGTGGGGTGAACGCGGGAATAAAAGACAAGAGACAAAAGAGTATATTTGGAAGAAGGGCTCAGGGGGCACCTTGCCTCTAGTGGACAGGGGCCCTGAGGTTTACATAGCCCTCCATATTTATTAGGCAAAGAGATAGCAAGAAAGTGGGGGTGACTGTCGGGTAATTGTCAGTTGGCTGTTTGGTTCACAGCAGGCTTGCGAGACTGCATCCTTTGAACAATAGGCGCTAGATTTCTCAATAGATAACTTCAAGGAACCACTGCCAGGGAGTGATGTCCCTCAGCAAACCTTTCGGTGGCAGGCACAGGGCGAGTTTGCTCACATCCTGCATTCATGATAAACAGTTTACTGCTTGATCATACAGCCTCCAGTGGAATGCTGAGTTGGTCACGATCCCTTTGGCCTGTTCAGCTCCCAACATTTTGTAGAGATGTGGTCTTGCTCTACTGCCCAGGCAGGTCTTGAATTCCTGAACACAAGTGATCCTCCCACTTTGGCCTCCCAAAATGCTGGGATTGCAGATGTGAGCCACTGTGCCTGGCCTGCCATCTTTGTATCTTCTTTGCTAAGATGTCTGGGTCTTTTGCCCATTGTTTTAATTGTTGAGTTTTATGGGCTCTTCGTATATTTTGCGTAACAGTCCTTTATTAGATGTGTCTGGGAATGTTTTCTCCTAGTTTGTGACTTGTTTTCTCATTCTTTTGATGTCATTCACAGAGCACCAAAATTAAATTTTAATGAAATCCATCTTATCAATTGTTTCCTTCAAAGCTCATGCATTTTGTGTTATGTCTAAAAAAGTCAGCACCATAGATTTTCATCACCTTGATGAAAAACTTTCTGTAGACATCACCTAGGTTATCTCCTATGTTATCTTCTAGGAGTTTTATACTTTTGTGTTTTGCGTTTAGCTCTATGATCCATTGTGATTTAATTTTTGTGAGAGGTGTTTAAGGTCTGTGAATAGAATCTTTTTTTCTTTTTCATGTGGCTGTCCAGTTGAACAAATACCATATGTTGAAAAGAGTATCTTAGGCCGGACGTGGTGGCTCATGCCTGTAATCCCAGCACTTTGGGAGGTCGAGGTGGGCGGATCACCTGAGTTTAGGAGTTCGAAACCAGCCTGGCCAACATGGTGAAACCTTATCTCTACTAAAAATACAAAAATTTGCCAGGCAAGGTGGTGCATGCCTGTAATCCCAGCTACTCAGGAGATTGAGGCACGAGAATCACTTGAACCTGGGAGGCAGAGGCTGCAGTGAGCTGAGATCACGCCACTGCACCCCAGCCTGGGATACAGAGCAAGACTCCATCTCAAAAAGAAAAAAAAAAAAAAGACTATCTTTTGCAATACTATTGTACTGCCTTTGCCCCATTGTCAGAGTTGAATTGACTATATTTATGTATGTTTCCAAGCTCTCTATTCTGTTCTATTTATATATCTGTTTATTCTTTCATCAATACCACAATGTCTTGATTGCTGTAGCTTTATAGTAAGTCTTAAAGTTGGGTAGTGTCAGTATTCCAATTTTCTCCTTCAATATTGAGTTGGCTATTATAGGTCTTTTCCCTCTTCATATAAACTTTAGAATCAGTTTGTCAGTCTCCACAAAACAACATGCTGGAATTTTAACTGAGACTGTGCTGAATCTATAGATCAAGTTGGGAAAGAATGATATCTTCTGAATATTGAATCATCCTATTTATGAACATGGAATATCTCTTCATTTTAGTTCTTTGATATCTTTTATTGCATTTTATAGTTTTCTACATATAGAGTTTGTACTTTTTTTAGATTTATACATAAGTATTTCATTTTGGAGGGTGCTAATGTCAATGGTAATGTGTTGTTAAATTTCAAATTTCCACTGCACTGCAGCTGGTTGACAGAGCAAGACCCTATCTTCAAAAGAAAATAAAAATCTCAAATTCCACCTTTTTATTGCCAGTATATAGGGAAATAATTGACTTTTGTACATTAATCTTGTATCCTGCAATCTTGCTACAATCACTTATTAATTCCAGGAATTTTTGGGGTCAATTCTTCCAGATTTTCTATATAGATAATCATGTCATCTGTGAACAAAGACAGTATTATTTATTTCTTTGTGGTCTGTATACCTTCTATTTCTTTTTCTTGTCTTACTTCATTAGTAAGGACTTCCAGTACAATGTTGAGAAGCGCTGGTGAGAGGGTACATCCTTATCTTCTTCCTTTCTGATTTTATCAGGCAAGTTTCTAGTTTCTCACCATTTAGTGTGATGCTAGCTATAGGTTTTTGTAGATGTTCTCTATCACATTGAGGACGTTCCCCTCTATTACTAGTTTGCTGAGAGTTTTTGTCACCAATTGGTGTTGGATTTTGTCAAATGCTTTTTCCATATGATTTTTTCCCCTCTTCTTTAGCCTGTTGATATGCTGGATTATATTAATTGATTTTCAAACATTGAACCAACCTTGTAAACATGGGAATAAATTCCACTTAGTTGTGATGTATTATTCGTTAGGATTTGGTTTTGTTTGTTGTTGTTGTTGTTTGTTTGTTTGTTTTGAAACAGAGTTTCAGTCTTGTTGTCTAGGCTAGAGTTGCAGTAGTGCCATCTTGGCTCACTGTTACCTCTGCCTCCTGTGTTCAAGCGATTCTCCTGCCTCAGCCTACCAAGTAACTGGGATTACAGGTATAAGCCACTATGCCCGGCTAATTTTGTATTTTTAGTAGAGACGGAGTTTCACCATGTTGGTCAGGCTGATTTCAAACTCCTGACCTCAGGTAATCCACCTGCCTCAGCCTCCCAAAGTGCTGGGATTACAGGCATGAACCACCTCACCCAGCCCATTTGCTGGATTTGATTTGCTAATATTTTGTTGAAAATTTTTGCATCTGTGTTCATGAAAGATATTGGTCTGTAGTTTTCTTTTTCTCCTTTTCTTTCTTTTTTTCTTTTTTTGAGACAGAGTCTTGCTCTCTCACCCAGGTTCAAGTGCAGTGGCACCATCTCGGCTCACTGCAAACTCCTCCTCCCAGGTTCAAGGGATCTTGTGCCTTAGTTTCCCAGGTAGCTGGGATTACAGGTGTGTGCCACCATACCTGGCTAATTTTTGTATTTTTTATTAGAGACGTGGTTTTGCCATGTTGGTCAGGCTGGTCTCAAACTCCTGGCCTCAAGTGATCTGCCTGCCTTGGCCTCCCAAAGTGCTGAGATTACAGGTATGAGCCTCTGTGCCTGGCCAGTCTGTAGTTTTCTCATAATGTCTCTATTAGGTTTTGGTAAGGTAATTTTAGCCTCATTGAATGGATTAGGAAGTATTCCCTTGGCTTCTATCTTCAGAAAAATAGATTGTAGAGAATTGGTATAGTTTCTTAAATGTTTGGTAGAATTCATCAGTAAGCCCCTCTGGGCCTGGTGCTTTCTGTTTTGGAAGGGTATTAATTATTGGTTCAATTTATTTAGTAGATATAGGCCTATTCAAATTGTCTGTTTCTTCTTGTGTAAGTTTTGACAGATTGTGTCTTTCAAGGAGTTGGTCCACTTCATCTGAGTTATCAAATTTGTTGGCGTAGAGTTATTCATCATAGTTCTTTATTATCATTTTAATGTCTGTGGTATCTGTAGTTATGTCCCCTCTTTCATTTCTGATATTAATAATTTGTGTCTTCTTTCTTTTTACTTAGTGTGGCTAGAGTCTTACGAATTTTATCTATCTCTTCAAAGAACTGGCTTTTGATTTTGTTGATTTTCTCTGTTGTTTTCCTGTTTTCAATTTCATTGATTTCTGCTCTAAGTTTTATTTCTTTTTTTCTGATTACCTTTGATTTAATTTTCCCTTTTTTTTTTCTAGTTTCCTAATGTGGAAGCTTAGATTATTAATTTTAGATATTTCTTCTTTTCTAATATATTAATTTGGTGCTATGCATTTCTCTCAAAGCACTGCTTTTGTTACATTCCACAAATTTTGATGAGTTGTATTTTCATTTAGTTCAAAGTATCTTTACATTTTTCTTGATATTTCTTCTTTGACACATGTGTTATTTAGAAATGTGTTTTTTAATCTTCAAGTATTTTGCGGATTTTCCAGCTAACTTTCTGTTGTTGATTTCTAGCACAATTCCACTTTGGTTTAGGAGCAGACATTACATGATTTCTATTCTTTTATGTTTGTGGTCTGGGCACAGTGGTGCATGCCTGTAATCCCAGCACTTTGGGAAGCCAAGGCAGGAGGATTGATTGAGGCCAGGAGTTCGTGGCAAGCCTTGGCAACACAGCAAGGCCCAGTCTCTACCAAAAAAAAGAGAGAGAGAGAGAAAGAAAAAATTTCACCAGGGATAGTGGCATATGCCTGTAGTCCTCGCCACTCAGGAGGCTGAGGCAGAGGATTACTTGAACCCAAGAGTTACAGTGAGCTATGATTGTACCATTGCACTTCAGCCTGGGTGACAGCAAGACCCTGGGTGTGGTGGTGCATGCCTGTAATCTCAGCCACTCAGGAGACTGAGGCAGGAGAATCACTTGAACCTAGGAGGCGAAGGTTGCAGTGAGCCAAGATTGCTCCACCGTACTCCAGCCTGGGTTGCAGAGGAAGAGTCCATCTCAAAAATAATAAAATAAAATAAATAAAAATAAAAGATAAAAGATAAAAAATAAAAGAGTT
Organism: Piliocolobus tephrosceles; assembly: GCF_002776525.5. Classification (NCBI taxonomy): domain Eukaryota; kingdom Metazoa; phylum Chordata; class Mammalia; order Primates; family Cercopithecidae; genus Piliocolobus; species Piliocolobus tephrosceles. The sequence continues at coordinate 37,004,421 of NC_045439.1, read as the reverse complement.
TAATTGAGCAATGAAAGATTCGTGAATCAGGCAGCCCCCAGAATCACAGCAGATTGACAGAGATTCCTTTCCTTATATAGATACGAGTTTCTGACCTATATCATTTTCCTTCTCCCTGTGGACTTCTTTTAACATTTCTTGCAAGGCAGGTCTACTGGCAACAAATTCCCTCTATTTTTGTTTGTCTGAGAAAGTATTTCTCCTTCATGTTTGAAGGATGATTTTACAGGGTACATAATTCTAAGTTGGTGTTTTATTCTCTCAATACTTTAAATATTTCACTCCATTCTCTTCTTGCTTTCATGGTTTCTGAGGAGAAATCAGATGTAATTCTTATCTTCTTTCTTCAATATGTAATTTTTTCTTCTTCTGGCTTCTTAATTAAGGTATTTTTCCTCATCTTTGATTTTTGAAGTTTAAATATGAAATTTTTAGGTATGGTTTGTTTGGGGCATTTATTCACTTGGTGTTCTCTTAGCTTCCTGGATTTGTGGTTTGATGTCTGACATTAACATGGGAAAACTCTCAGTCATTGCTTCGAATATTGCTTCTAGTCCTTCTTCTGATTATTCTCATTATACATGTTGCACCTTTTGCAGTTGTCACACAGTTCTTCGATATTCTGTTCTGGGTTTTTTTTTTTTTTTTTTTTTTTTTTCAGCCTTTTTTCTCTTTGCTTTTCAGTTTTGGAAATTTCTATTGTCATAGCCTCAAGCTCAGAGATTTTTTTCCTTGGCCATGTCCAGTCTCACAATGATCCCATCATAGGTGTTCTTCACTCTTTTACAGTGTTTATGATCTCTTGCATTTCTTTTTTATTCTTAGAATTTTCATCTCTCTACTTATGCTATCCATCTATTCTTGCATGTTGTCTACTTTTGTCATTAAAGCTCTTTACATATTAATCATAGTTTGTGTTTAAACTCCTGGTCTGATAATACCAGCATTCCTGCCATATCTGACTGGGTTCTGATGCTTGGTCTACCTCTTTGAATTGTGTTTTTTGCCTTCTAGTATGCCTTGTGATTTTTGATCCTTCTTACTGACCAAGAAGAAGCAATGAAGGTTTTGAGCAGGGAGTAAGGAAAAAGGGTGGGTAATGTGATTTGATTTCCTTTTTGGGGGGGAGGGCTGTCTCCCTCTATCACCCAGGCTGGAGTGCAATGACACAACCTCAGTTCACTGCAGCCTTGACCTCCTGGGCCCAAGTGATCCTCCTGCCTCAGCCTCCCAAGTAACTGGGATCACAGGTGTACACTACCATGCCCAGCTAATTTTTTGTATTTTTTTGTAGAGATGGGGGTTCACCATGTTACCCGGGCTGGCCTCGAACTCCTGAGCTCAGGCGATCCACCTGCCTTGGCCTCCCAAAGTGCTGGGATGACAGTGATTTCTATTTTAAATAGTGATGTTGGCTGCAATATGGAGAAAAGGATGAAGAGGGGACAGAAGGAGTGCAAAGAGCCCAGGTGGGAGGCCACTGCATTAGTCCAGGCGAGACCTCATAGCAGTGTGAACCAGAGCAGGGCAGTGAGATGAAGAGAAGTTGCCTGGCGGGTTCTAGAGTAGGGGTTGGGGGTGGGGAGTAATACGAACTGGACTTGAGGGTGGAATGAGAAAGAGTAGAGAGGGGAAGGACGGGGTGAAGCATGACTCCCAAGTTTCTCACCTGCATGAACAGTGGATGGTGGTGCATTCCCTGAGACAGGGTGCACTGGAAGATCACAAGCTCTGGTGGGGAAGATCATGAATTTGTTCTTGGACATGTGTTTGTGATATCTTTGGATATCTGGCTGGAGATGTGAAGCCGACAGTTGGATATAAGAGGATGGAGCTCAACCAAGAGTAGGGACTACAGGTATCAACACAGGAGTCGTTTGCACATAAATGGCAATTGAAGCAGGGAGGGGCAGGGGAGTGGGAGTGGTCTAGATTGCCTCGGATCTAGTGCAGACAGAGAGAAGGTACGGGCAGCACTCTCTGAACTGAGGCAGTACTTCATGGTAGGGCTGTTGGGAGGATTGCATACAAACTGCTTGCAACATAGGAAGTGCTTAATAAATGATAGCCACTGTCAGTCCATCCAGCTTCCCTCCCGTCCTGTTCACTCTCGCTCTGGGCCCAGCCATGTGGGCCAGTCTTGGTTCTTTCAGGGCAGCAGGTTTCCGCAGAGCCTTTGTACCTACCTTTCCTTCTGCCTGGAATGCTCCTTCTTTTTCCTTCTATTGATTCACCATCGTCTGTCAGCTGAAGAATCATCTGATCTCCCCAAACCTCACATGGCATACCTGCCTCGCGCTCGTCAGGGTAGCTCTACACAGAACCATGTCCCTGCCCTGCATATCATGTATCTTGGTTTGTAATGCTACTCTAATGTATCTGATTATTTTGGTAATATTTGATGTTTACATTTGATCTAAAATCCTGGTCTGATTTTATTTATTTATTTATTTATTTATTTACTTATTTATTTATTTATCTATCTATCTATCTATCTATCTATCTATCTATCTATCTATCATCTATCTATCTATCTATTTGAGATACGGCATCACTTTGTCACCCAGGCTGGAGTGCAGTGGCATGATCTCTGCTCACTGCAACCTCTGTCCCTCGAACTCAAGGGATCCTCCTGCCTCAGCCCCTCAAGTAGCTGGAACTACGGGCTTGTACCACCATGCCTGGCTAATTTTTTGTATTTTTATTTTTAGTAGAGATGGAGTTTGCCATGTTGGCCTGGCTGCTCTTGAACTCCTGAGCTCAAGCAATCCTCCCACCTCGGCCTCCTATAGTGCTAGGATTACATGTATGAGCCACCTCTCCTGGCCCTGATTTTTATTAATAGTTGCACTAGACTGTGAGCTCCCTGAGAGCAAGAATACATCTGTTTTTGCTTATCTTCATGTCCTCAGTGCATAGTTTGGCAGACGCTTGAAACATATTAGGCAATAAATATGTGTGGCATGAATTAATAGAATTATAAGAAAGAATCTCGCTGAGGTTTTACTGGAATTGCATTGAGCCTGTAAATTAATTTGAAAGAATCTTCACTGTATTAAATCTTCCTAATCAGGAGTCTATGTCACTGCATTCTTTTCAAGAATACAATTAGTTTCACTGAGGATGAGAAATCATGCCCTGTGAAGTGTGGTGAACAGGAATTATTTGGTTTGGAGGACAGGAGATTTGAGGACAGAATTGCTCTTTTAAATACTTGAAGAGAAAAGAGGTTAGTCTTGTTTTATGGCCTCAAGGGGGATAAGCCGTACCCATTGAAGGATTATGAGGTAGGCAGCTTTTGGCTCAAGTAGAGCTGGTGGTGGAAATGGGATGCCTCCTCCCCTAGGTGTGCTTGAGCAGCCCAGAGTGGCCGGGCTTTGGCTGCTATCCTTGGCTTTGCCTGTGTTTTGTTTTGCTAAGAGGTGTTCCCTAGCTCTTATTTTGGTGACAGGGACATGCAGGCTTCCTAGCTGAGGAAAGGGGCTTCAGGAGAGAGTATAGCTGAGACAGAGAGAAAGGCCCAGGAAGCCAGGCAGCTGCTGAAGGGAGAAAAATTTGGGCAAGGGACAGAGATGGCTTATGAGATTTTGGAGGGGAATTTTGCTCCATGAATGAAATAGAACGCTCTCATTGAAGCCCCACAAAACTTTCAACAAAAATCTTCATTATTCATAAATGCTTTTATATTTGTAGCTGTCAGGGAGTGGCAGTGCTGAGCATAGCAGAGGGTTTAGCCTGTAAGGAAAAGGCTTTTATCAGGGTTGTTCAGGGGTGAAATGGGCTGTCATGAGAGCCAGTCAAGCAGAGCTTGGACCATCTCTTGGTAGGAAAACCAAGCAGATCAAAGCATCTGATGGAGGCTTCAATTGCCTTTAAAGTTCCTTTGACCCTGGAGGGTTCTGATTCATGGATGCCTGTTTCTCTGGTCCGTTAACAGAGCAATAAATGCTGCCTGGGCACATGTAGTACGGACTCAGGTAGAAAAGCACCTTATCGCATATATCTGGGACAACTGGGGAAAGAAGGGGATTCCAATCATTCCAAGCCAAATGATTGTCTTGCCATACTATTTTCAGGTGGATCAGATTCACTTTCTGCTTCTCAGAGGCATAGCTGGAATCTGCTGGCTTCATGAGGCACTTAATTGCCAGGGAGGGAAGGAATGGGTTTTAATCATTGACGCTCCTCCCATTTTCAACTGCGAAAAGATACCCCAGTGTAATATTAAATAATGGGAAATACTTGCAAGTTGGAGAGTCAGAGAAAGGGGCTTTCCAGGGATGGGGTGGAGCCTCCAGGTGGGTCCAGGGTAATCATTTCTGAAGCAGCAGAGGCCTCAGACCCGTAAGAGCTGGGCGCCTGGCCATGCCTGGTGGCTCACGCCTATAATCCCAGCACTTTGGGAGGCCGAGGTGGGTGGATCACCCGAGGTCAGGAGTTTGAGACCAGCCTGGCCAACAGGGTGGAACCTCAACTCTACTGAAAATACAAAAATTAGCCAGGTGTGGTGGTGTGCGCCTGTAATCCCAGCTACTAGGGAGGCTGAGACAGGATAATTGCTTGAACCAGGGAGGCGGAGGTTGCAATGAGCCGAGATCGTGCCACTGCACTCCAGCCTGGGTGACAGAGTGAGACTCTGTCTCAAAAAAAAAAAAAAAAAAAAGAGCTGGGCACCTTTGTGATTTTTCCAGTGTAAGCCCAGGGATGCTTACAGCTCGTAATTTCCCCAGGCCTCTAAACGGCTCTGCGCCAGCAGGCAGAGCCCACTGAGGAGAGGGAATATGTGAGGTTTGTTGAATCTGAGGCTATAAAGAGGTTTATCATCATTAGCAATATCCAATATCATGTGTTAGCTACTGAGAATGAATAAAATAGGGAGTTTCAAACTTTTCTGAAGCTCCAAACTCTTATTTCATCAAAGAGGGGTTAGGGTCTATAAGGAGAAAATTTTATTGTGAGGCCAAGGCAGGCAGATCACCTGAGGTCAGGAGTTTGAGACCAGCCTGGCCAACATGGTGAAACCCCATCTCTACTAAAAATACAGAAATTAGCCAGGTGTGGTGGTGAGTGCCTGTAATCCCAGCTACTCAGGAGGCTGGGGCAGAAGAATTGCTTGAATCTGGGAGGCGGAGGTTGCAGTGAGCCGAGATTGTGCCACCACACTCCAGCCTGGGCAACAGTGAGACTCCGTCTCAAAAAAAAATAATAATAATAATAAAATTTTAATTATATATACATTATGTCTATATATGGTATCTCACATATAGACACTGGTTGCCATGGCAGGCGGAAGGGAACGTAGCACATCATTCATTGCCTCTTAAAGGCAACTGCCTGGAAGTAACCCACTTCTGCTCTCATTCCATTGGCTTTAGCTAGTCCTACGGACCCACTCACCTTTAGCAGGTGCACTGTGGCCCTGCGGTGTGCCCAGAAGGAGCATCAGAATACCAGTGAGAGCTGGGCTTGGTGGCTCGAGCCTGTGGTCCCAGATACTCAGGAGGCTGAGGCAGGAGGATGGCTTGAGCTTGGGAGTTCAAGGCTGCAGTGAGCTATGATTGTGACACTGCATGAGTGCCACTCTGCCTGAATGACAGAGACTCCATCTCTAAAAATAATAATATTAATAATAATACCAGTGAGCAGGCCAGGCGCGGTGGCTCAAGCCTGTAATCCCAGCACTTTGGGAGGCCGAGACGGGTGGATCACGAGGTCAGGAGATCGAGAGCATCCTGGCTAACACGGTGAAACCCCGTCTCTACTAAAAAAAAAATACAAAAAACTAGCCGGGCGAGGAGGCGGGCGCCTGTAGTCCCAGCTACTTGGGAGGCTGAGGCAGGAGAATGGCATAAACCCGGGAGGCAGAGCTTGCAGTGGGCTGAGATCCGGCCACTGCGCTCCAGCCTGGGCGACAGAGCGAGACTCCGTCTCAAAATAAAAATAAAAATAAAAATAAAATAATAATAATAATAATAATAATAATAATAATAATAATAATACCAGTGAGCAGCAAGCAGCCTTGGTGGTGACAACATTTGGCAAACTGAGGTCAGTTTGTAACCAGTGATCCATGCCCAAAGTGCCAATAATGATTAGAAGGGAAATAAATAGCAACTCTTTGGGCAAGTAGTTTAGAGATGGAGGTCATAGGATTTGAATGCAGGCTCCTTCCTCTGCCTCATATTTTATTCCTTCTTTGCATCTCCTCAAGGCCCATGGCAACTTCTCCATATAGACAGCCTTCTTCCCCAGTGGGGTTTCCATTAAATTTGGGAACAAAGCCCCCAGGTGAAAATGAGAGTGGAATTTGGAGCTGAAAGATGAGAAAGGAATTGAATGTGGAAATAATATCCTCCCACAGTGTAAAATGTGGAGGAACAAAGCAGTTGTCACAAAAATGGTTCAAGCCAAACTACGTGAAATGTGCCCCCCATGCCACCTGCCACTGAACCCCAGGAAAACGGACTCCTGGAGGACACATACTTGCTGGGAAAACACTTGGGCTTCCTGGGATTCCTGAAGGGGCAAGTCTGGTCCCCTGGGGCCTGTCTTGCATTTTCTAGTTCTCCTCCACTTTGGAGCCGGAGCAGAGGGAAGCTGAAGTCACCTGGAGTCATTGCTTCCCAGGTACCTCGAGAAAAAAAAGAGTCCTTATTCTCTGACTTTGGGGTTGGGAATAGCTTTTCCTTGCCACTTCTAACAGACATCACTCCAGGGATCTTGAATGGAAGTACACACTCACCACTCTTTTCTCTGGGTGTCAGGGACAGTCAACCTGCCTGATGGTGGCAGTGACTGGAGCTGCCCTACGGAGTAGACATTTAGAATTCTAGTTTCCTCCAGCCACAGCGAGGAATGTTGGGAGTGTTCCTAAACCCAGTCTTCAGCATGCAAAATGTGTTTTCAGTGGGCTCAGTTCATTATGGATTTTGGGTTTGTCAAGACTACATGTCATTGAGTGGTGCCAGTGGGCCTTAGAACTTAATTCCCGGTCTGGTGCAGCACATTCCCCAGGCTGTGCCAAACCCCAGAGCGTCCTGTGGGATAGAGTGGGGGATCCTGATCTCAGGGCTCCTTTGCTGCCTGTGACTCTTCTCTTCCTCTCTGGTCTCTTCAGGAGCTTGAGCGCCTTAACCAGGTGCTGGAGGCCGAGAAGCAGCAGTTCGAGGAGGTGGTGCAGGAGCTGAGAATGGAGCAGGAGCAGATCAAGAGGTGGTGGTGGTGCCCGGGAATTGGGGGTGCCACTAAATTAGGGCATGCAGAGCCCACCTTCCCCGTCAGACCTGAGGAGGCCCCTACCTCAGAGATGCTATCTTCCCAAGGCTCCAGGCTCTATCTCAGTTTGAGTCTATCTTCCAAGGCTCCAGGTGTGGGTGTTCCCAGAAGAATCTGCAGACTCCTCTGCCCCAAACAAACAGGGTCATTTCTGCCCACTAGAGCATAAGGCATCGGAGCATCCCTCCAAGCCACAAAGCCCCTTGCCTTCACGAAAGCCTCTCTCACCCAGGGCCAGACAGGACATGCTGGCCTAGGGATGCTTGCTGTTGGCCAAGACCCTCAACATTCGCTGTCTTTCCTGCATAGTCCTTTTTGGGAATGTGTCGTTTGAGATCTTTAGTACCATGTATTGTTTGTAAATCTAGTTGTACATTATAATCATCTACTGAATTATAATCTCTTGAAGGTAGAGCCTAGAGATCTCTCTCTCTCTATGTATATATATCTATATACTTGTATGTATGTATGTATGTATGTATGTATGTATGTATGTATGTATCTAGCTATCTATCTATCCATCCATCCATCCATCTATCATCTATCTATGTTTGTTTGCTTGTTTTTGAGACAGTCTCACTCTGTCACCCAGGCTGGAGTGCAGTGGTGCGATCTCTGCTCACTGCAGCCCCGCCTCCTGGGTTCAAGTGATTCTTGTGCCTCAGCCTCCTGAGTAGCTGGGATTACAGACATGCACCACCATGCTCGGCTAATTTTTGTAATTTTAGTAGAGACGGGCTTTGCCATGTTGGCCAGGCTGGTTTCCAACACCTGACCTCAATGATCCTCCCACCTTGGCCTCCCAAAGTGTTGGGATTACAGGTGTGAGCTGCTGCACTGGGCCAGAAATCTATATATTTTTTAAAAACACCCTAGGTGATTCTGAGGCAGCCTCCAGGAATGTGGAGACTACTGCCGTGGGTGGTGGTGGTCATCATCATCATCCTCATCCTCATCATTATCATCACCACACATAATCAGTGATAGCCCAGAAACAGTTTTCTTATAACTACCTTATCCAAGGGTGTCAATTAACTATGTATTTTGAGGAGGGAAAAACCCAGAGGCTGTTACTAAGTAAATAGCCAAGCACCTACTCAGCTTCCAGAATGTTGCCAGGTACTAGAAGGAATAGAAGACAAGTTCACTCCCTTGAAGAGTGGACATATGATCTGGTTGGGGAAACCAGATTTGCACCCAGGAAACATACAGATTTCCCAGGTTACGGGAATTGAGACACATGCATGATCCTTGTGGGCTTGAATACAGGGCTGATTGAGATGGGCCTTGAAAGGTGAGTAGGATTTAGAAAATTGGGCAGGAGAAGGGAAAGCCGTTCCCAGTAGGATGAGGGAAAACTAGTGTAAAAGCCTAAGGTGACTGAAGCTTGTGAAGAAGGCAGCAAGGGGCTTGTTACCCCAGAGAGAGGCCTTAGCCATGTTCTGTGTCTGAATGACCATGGGTTTTAGCAAGTGCTGTCCAGAGAAGACAGGGTGAGGCTGGGGCCCCTTTGTTTCTCCAGTGTTTCCCTGTGGGGTGGCCCTAGGTTTATTCCAGGTGACAGATGCATGTGTACCTGGAGGAAGTGACTCCAACCCATGTGGCTAGGACTTCCTTTCAGCTCCAGGCCCCTACTGCTGCTGTCAGGGCCCAGCTGTGCAGAGCGGCTGGCCATTCAGAGCCCTTCTCAGTACCAACAGGAAGTGAAGCAAAAGCATTTCTATATGCAGAGGTGATTGGTGGGGGCTGGGGAGAGTGGGCACTGCCATATTCAGCCCTCTGTCCCCACAGGGAGCTGGAACTGACTGCAAGATGCCTTAAGGGTGTAGAGCAAGAGAAAAAGGAACTGAGGCACCTCACGGAGTCCTTGCAGCAGACGCTGGAGGTGAGGGGCCACTGGTGGGTTAGTTGACCAGGTGGCAGGCTGGTTGGTTGGACCACATGACACTGTTTTTTCCAGCAGTGTTTCACCAGGGGGGGATCTGTAAGAGAAATGGGCATGGAGGGGGGCTGATCTAAAGGATCTCTTCTCTATGGGTCATTGAAAGCTCCAGCCCAGGCATGAGGCCTAAAGCAAGAAGTGTCTATTCTCAGACCCAAAAAAGACAAATTCAGGCTTGTCCGTGCTATTACCATGGCCTCAGAAAATCCACCTCTGGTGCTTATATTTTTATTATTATTATTATTATTTTGAGACAGAGTCACGCTCTGTTGCCCAGGCTGGAGTGCAGTGGCACAATCTCGGCTCACTGCAAACTCTGCCTCCCGGGTTCACACCATTCTCCTCCCTCAGCCTCCCAAGTAGCTGGGACTACAGGCACCCACCACCACACCTGGCTAATTTTTGTATTTTTAGTAGAGACGAGGTTTCACCTTGTTAACCAGGATGGTCTCGATCTCCTGACCTCATGATCTGCCTACCTCGGCCTCCCAAAGTGCTGGGATTACACACGTGAGCCACCGCACCCAGCCAGGTGCTTTTATTTTTATAGCAGATGGAGGATTGGTTAAGGTGGGCAGTGGAACCACCCACCACTTCCTTCTTGTGTCTTGTTTACTTAGCTGCTCCTGAGTGACATTGAACCTAAAGGGAAATCAACTGCCACGTCACCATCATCTGATACCACAGAAACTGGGATGGGAAGGGGAGGTGACATGCCTCAAGGACAAAGTACAAACTCCTTAGCATGGCAAGCAAGTACAAACTCTGGCCCCAGCCTCCCCTTCCCTCTTGCCTCACTCTTCCCTCTGCTGCCCCTCCATGCCTGGCACAAAGACTCCCAACCCCTGCTCCAAACCGTGGAGCTCAGGTATCCCAAGGAAGCAAGCTCTGTCATGCTCCATACCTTTGTCCATACTGTTCCTTCTACACAGTGTAGCATTTCCACCTCTTCTCTGCTTGGAGAACTTCTATTCACACCCTTCTAAGACTCAGCTCAAATATCTCCTCAGTCAAGCTTCTCTGATTTTCTAGGCAGGTATCTACTCTGAGCTCTTGGCTCCCATGGCATTTTGTATACATTTTATGGGACTTAACATGCTAGGTGTGTATTCCAAACTGTGAATTTCACTAGACTGTGTCTTCATGGTCTCTCCAAGCCCATCCCCTGAAGTGGGCCTGGCACATATGGTATATGGCCCATATCTGTGCTGTATCCATGAATTACCATCAAGGCTGCAAAGGTTTCTTGCCTCCCTTGACTGACTGGAGCCTTGGAGCTTGTGGAGCCTTTATTCATTTATGTTTCCCTGTTTCACATCGTGGGAGGTGGTTCCCATGGATATTTTCAACTCTGCTTCTGTGTAATGCCATTTAGTACAAGATCCCAGTCTGATAAATGGAGAGGACATCTCTTTTTTTTTGGTGGGGGGACAGGTTCTAGCTGTGTTGCCAAGGCTGGCATGCAGTGGTGCAATCATAGCTCACTACAGCCTCACTCTGTTTGTGAGAGCATCTAAATCTGTTCTTGGGCTGGTGTTCCTGTTGGGTGTTTTTCACGTAAGCCCAATATGTCTCCTCACTCAGCCCTGGAGGAACCAGGACCCCAGAAGATCATGCGACCCTGTTCTGGTAGGTGCCGTCTCCACTGGAAGGCACTTTGGGTTCCTTTATGGCTCTTGATGGAGGAGTAACCTTGCCCTCTTGTGGGAGAGATCTGGGCCTTTTAGCTTTGGAGAAGAATGAAGACATTTCAGTAGCCACAGAGGACTGAGAGAGGAGTGGGTCACTCCCCAGAATGGAAAAGCAGGTGAGGGCAGCCACCTTGGAGAACCTAAGTTGGGCTTTTCTTTTCCTTCCCTCCTTGCATGCCAGGAACTCTCCATAGAGAAGAAGAAAACCCTGGAAATGCTGGAGGAGAATGAGAACCACCGGCAGACACTGGCCAATCAGAGTGAGCAGCCCCCTCCCAGCAGGGGTCTCCATAGCAACCTCCAGCAGATAGAGGAGAAGATGCAGCAGCTCTTAGAGGAGAAGCTCCTGGCAGAGAAGCGGTGAGGGAGCCCCAACCCCTGAGGACACCATCGGCTTTGGGGTCTGGGGACTTTCCTTGAACTGGACACCCAGACTCTTGGGTTCTGCTTGGCACTGACCAAGTAGGGCTCACTCACTTCCTTTTGCCTAGGACTCTGTTTCCCCACCAGGAAAGTGGGAAGAGAACTTTCACTACCCAAAACTGGCTTGATAATTATCTCGTGCAGTGGTGTGAACCATGCAGAGTTACTAGGTCCTTATCACCACGCTTTGTGGAAGGCTGGGCAAGTTTTTTTTTTTTTTTTTTTTTTTTAAGACGGAGTCTCACTCTGTCGCCCAGGCTAGAGTGCAGTGGCCCGATCTCAGCTCACTGCAAGCTCCGCCTCCCAGGTTTACGCCATTCTCCAGCCTCAGCCTCCCGAGTAGCTGGGACTACAGGCGCCTGCCACTTCGCCCGGCTAGTTTTTTTTTTTTTTTTTTTTGTATTTTTAGTAGAGACGGGGTTTCACCGTGTTAGCCAGGATGGTCTCGATCTCCTGACCTCATGATCCGCCCGTCTCAGCCTCCCAAAGTGCTGGGATTAGAGGCTTGAGCCACCACGCCCAGCCCTTAGGCTGGGCAAGTTTTTAAGCCCCCTTTTACAAATAAGGAAATGGAGCCTCAGAGGGGTTGTATGACTTTTCTGAGGTCACAGAACTAGTAAGCTCTGGACCCAGGACTCCAGTCTTCTGACTTTAAACCTAGGGCTCCCAGCACTGACCACACTATTCATCTCATCCCCTGGGTGCATGGACTCACAAAGTTCAGGAGCTCATGAAGCCTGGGATTCAAGGTTTCTCCAGTCCAGTCTCTAAGGGGAGTTGTCCACCCATTGGCAATCCCATTTGGCGAGTGAGCATTGAGTAAGTGCCTCTACTGTCCCCACAGGATGAAGGAGAACGAGGAGCGCTCACGGGCCCTGGAGGAGGAGCGTGAGTTCTACTCCAGCCAGTCCCAGGCACTGCAGAACTCGCTGCAGGAGCTGACAGCAGAGAAGCAGCAGGCTGAGCGGGAGCTCAAGGTGCTGTGACCTGGCCTGCTGGGAACAGCTGGTGCCAGGGCCCTTCCCTTCCCCTGGAGACTCCTGTCCCACCCCTGTACTTTACTGGGTAGCTGCATGAATTATCTCTGTCGGTCTGACCAGACGGCCAGGCACGAGGGGTAGAACCACCATGAAGGAAAGCAGTGAGTCTGCTGCATCATTGACAGACAGCTGCTGGGTGCAGGTGCCAAGTCCAGTCCATCTGGTTCAAAGGGTAATACTCAGAGGCAGGATGTGATAACTCCCATCCAAGCCCATGGAGCCAGGGGTGACCAGGGAAGGCTTCTGGGGAAGATGGCAGCTGCTTCCAGGACCTGACTTCCTTCTCATTTCCCTCTCCTCAACCTCAGGCTGAGGTGAAGGTCCGTATGGACCTGGAGAGGCGACTCCGGGAGGCAGAGGGGGCCTTGCGAAGCCTGGAACAGGGGCTGAATTCCAAGGTGCGGAATAAGGAGAAGGAGGAGAGGATGCGGGCTGACGTGAGCCATCTGAAAAGTAAGCTCTGCCTCTGGGTCCTGGCCCCCAACCTTGGCACTCAGCCCCAGATGGGATACCGGCCCTATAGAGCCAGGAACCCCATACAGGCTCTTCTATGCATGAGGTGCTCTATGGCTATTGAAGGGTTTCTTCTCCAGTTACCTGCCTGCATAAATCTCAGCACCACTGCTTTCTTGTGGCTGTTGGACCTGTGGTGGGGGGGAAGCCGGAGCTTCTTCCATTTATCAAAAGCTCAGAGCTCTGTTCTCAGCAGGCCTGCCCTGAGATGGCTGCAGATTGTGGTTTGAAAGGCAAAGAAAGTCCACTTCAGCAGGTGGCTCTGGAATCTCAAGGGATGGGGTCAGCATATTTCCTACTCAACCTCACCAGGATCCCTGGGAGGGGAGGGACTGGCTGAGGGTAAGGATACAGTCGAACCATACCCTTCCTGGCCCTGCCACCACAGGATTCTTTGAGGAGTGCATCCGCAATGCCGAGCTGGAGGCCAAGATGCCCGTGATCATGAAGAACTCCGTGTACATCCATAAGGCAGCCACTCGCCGCATCAAGAGCTGCCGCTTCCACCGGCGCCGGTCTAGCACCTCCTGGAATGACAGTGAGTGTGGCTGTCTGCGTGCCCTGGTAGGGTGGTGACAAGGCAGGAAGAGGGCAACATGGGGAGCCAGAAGGGTTGGCCCAGCTCTGAGACTTGAAAGTGTGGCCTTGAACCTGGCCCCACCATCCTTGGGCAAATGGGTGAATTCTCAGGGCCCTGGGTTTCTCAAAGAATATGGAAGCTCATGGGTGAGAAGGGACTGGAAGAAGCTTGGCACACATAAGGGAGTGAGGGGGTGGTGTGAGGCTGGGGAGAGGGCCAGGCCTTCGTGGAAGGAGCACTGTTCACAGGACTGTCGGGCTCCTGTTTTCCCAGTGAAGCCGTCCCAGTCCTTCATGACCTCCCAGCTGGATGCCAACAACATGGAGGAGCTAAAGGAGGTGGCCAAGCGGCTCAGCAGGGACCAGCGCTTCCGGGAATCCATCTACCACATCATGGCCACCCAGCCTGGAGCCCCCTCAGTGCTCTCCCGGGGTGGAAAGTGATGGGTGCTCCTCCCCTGCTTCCCAAGTCTCCCCTGGATGGGCCGGGAGGGGAAGGGGTGGCAGAGGGAGGCCTCACTCTACTGGCTCCTGGCCTCTCTGGTCCGGAGCCTGCCTCTCCTCTGGGCCAGAGCTCCACTTCGGGGCCAGCCTTGCCCTCAAAGGACGTGGACGCTGCCTTCCTCACCCTCACCCCACACCCCACCTTTGGGTCCACACCAGGGCCGTGCAGGCCCGAGCTGGGTGCTGGTTGTCATGGTGAGGTGAGGACAGGACCTGGTTGTATGTGGAGATTTACGTTGACTGGGGAGTGGGGTGGGGAGGGGCTATCTACCACTGTGTGGTCAGCCAGGGCCTGCCCCACAGAGGAAGATGGCAGCCCTCCCTGGTGCCCACTGGACCTCTCTGGGGCTCTGCTGCCCTGCCCCTGGTCCTCACCTACCCACCTTGACATTCCCTTTTCCCCCGGGTTTCCTGACTATCCCTTTGTTTCTGACACTCAGCAAAATGTCCCTCAGCTGAGGCCCCTCATTTACACCACATCTTGGTGTAGGGAGGAAAGGGGCCTAGGACAGCAGCTTCTGGGTTCCTGACATACCACACACCTGCCACAGTGCCGCTTTTCCTGAGCTCAGGCCCTGGCTGTGGGGTCACCTACTGATTCCCCTCCTCCTCTGGTGAGCTCACTCACAGCCTCGGCACCTTGCGAGGGCAGAATGATGGTGCCGTGTCCCTCCTGCATGTGTACCTGGGGCCCTGGCTGGGAGCTGGGGCCAGCAGTGATGCTGGGGCCTCCCCCAGAGGACACATAACAAGCTCAGGAGTGGGCCAGGCATAGTGGCTCACGCCTGTAATCCCAGCACTTTGAGAGGCTAAGGCGGGAGGATTACTTGAAGTCAGGAGTTTGAGACCAGCCTGGTCAATATGGCAAAACCCTGTCCCTACAAAAAATAAAATAAAATAAAATAAAATAAAATAAAATAAAATAAAATAA
>NC_045439.1:36959909-36989513 GCF_002776525.5 Piliocolobus tephrosceles | reverse complement strand
AAAATAAAATAAAATAAAATAAAATAAAATAAAATAAAATAAAATAAAATAAAATAAATAGCTGGGCATGGTGGTGCATGCCTGTAGTCTCAGCTACTTGGGAGACTGAAATGAGGGGATTGCTCGAGCCTGGGAGGTTGAGGCTGCAGTGAGCTGAGATCGTGCCACTGCACTCCAGCTAAGGTGACAGAGCAAGACCTGTCTCAAACAAACACAAAACAAGCTCAGGAGTGAAGGAAAGTCACTCTGGTTCCTGCATTATGTACACCTGGTTGGGCAGGGAGGCAGTGTTCCTGCTGGTCGAGAGATCACAGATGTCTCCTTCCCAGCTGCCCCTGCTTTAGTCACCTTGCTGCCTCCTCTCCCTGCAGAGACTTCAGCCTGTGAAGTAATGTGGCCATGAACACTGGCAGATGGAGAACGTGGGCCTGTCATGAGGCCAGTGGTCATTGGTTGGCTCAGTGTCATTGGAAGTGAAGCTGAAATGCCAATCTGCAGCTTCTGTGGAAGACCACCACCCTCCAGGGGGCTAAGGAGTGTGTCTGTCCCTCACTCATGGACAGACAGACTGCCTAGCCCCTCTCCCTGCAGGCCCACCCTCCAAAGCTACCTGAGGCTACTGGCCTCCAGAAAAGGGGTCCACCTGGGATCATGGTGCTCTTGGACACTGTTGGCAGTAAAGGTGCTCATACTTTGCTGCTTGGAAAACCAAGAAGTTCTGAGAGATAGACAGATGGCTTTGGGGCAAGTCCCAGCAAAAGGTGCAAGTCCCTGGGAGCCCACAACCTGTTCTGCGGGAAGAGAAGATTGTTGCCTCTAAGAACACATGCACCTCTGCTGCTAGGCTGACCAAGCCCAGGCCAGGGTGCCCTGCTCTTTGCTCAGTGCTGCCTGCCAAAACTAATCTCAGTGGCTCCTTTCAGTGATGGGTGGACTTTGACGGCTTCATACAGTCTCTGCAGAATCTAGCTGGGGAGAGGGCTGAGTCAGTTTGGAATAAATGCATTTGACAGGGCTGAGTCTAAATGTAAAACTTTAAACATGCATAACATGCATAAACCTGGAACTTGTTTCTCTAATACATATGAAGGATGAACTTTGAATTTAAGAGGAATATTTATAAAACCAAGATTACTGTTTCCTTTTTTTAAAATAATTAATCATGGCTTGCTTTCAGAGAGAGATCTTTCATAAATTTTCAAATGCATTTGTTTTTCTTGGGCAAGCTATTAACCAGACAGGAAAGTGCTAGTCTTCGTTTGCTTTGTGCTGCTATAACAGAATACTTGAGACTGGGTAATTTATAAGGAACAGAAATGTATTGGCTCACAGATATGGTGGCTAAGAAGTCCAATATCAAGGTGCTGGCATCTGGCAAGGACCCTCTTGCTGCATCATTCCACTGTTGAAAGGCAAAGAGAGGCTGAGACAGCAAGAGGGGCCAAACTTATTTTTTTATAACAAATTCACCCCCTTGATAATGACATTAATCCATTCATAAGGGCAGAGTCTTCATGGTCTAATCACCTCTTACAGGTCCCACCTCTTGTGGATCACCTGAGGTCAGAGGTTTGAGACCAGCCTGGCCAATACAGTGAAACCCACCTCTACTAAAAATACAAAAATTAGCTGGGTGAGGTGGTGGATGCCTGTAATCCCAGCTACTCAGGAGGTTGAGACAGGAAAATCATTTGAACCTGGGAGGTGGAAGTTGCAGTGAGCCAAGATTGTGCTATTGTACTCCAGCCTGGGCAACATGAGTGAAACTCTGTCTCAAAAAATAAAAAATAAAAAATAAAAAAATAAAAGGTCCCACCTCTACATATTGTTACAATGGCAATCAAATTTCTATTTTTAATCCTGTAAACTACTGGGATGGTAATTAAATTTCAGTGTGAGTTTAGGAGGGAACAAACATTCAAACTGTAACAGTGCTTTTCCATGCACATTTACCAGTCGGTACTTCCTCCTCTTCTCACCCTGTATTTTCCATGCCTCAGGCAAGTCTGAGTTATTCTCAGCCAACTGAACAATCCATAAGTGTTTATTTGTTAAAAGCTCACTGTGCACCTAGCACTATAAATAGAAAAATAGCAAAATCTCTATATGAAAATATGCAGGACTAGAAATTACTTAGTGGAAATATATTGATGTAATTTTTTTTAATTTTTAAAAACAAAACTCTCATTCCTTGGCTAATTAAATGCATTTCCTGCAGTATCTGTTTAAGTGTGTGGTGTGGTCATTGCTAGAGAGATGTTGCTCCCTGCAGGCCAAATGTAGAATTATGAAATCTGCTTGTCCTGTCTCTAATACACACTCCTGCGCATGCTTCTCTACGTTTGAGGAAGTGCTCCCCACTGCTGCACCTCCTAATAATTAATTGAAAAATCTGTGTTCCAGCCCCGAGGTCCTGGCCGTCCCTGCGTAACAAGGACTGTCAGCTAGATTTTCTTCTGGTTTTAGCACAGACTAAAGGAACAGAACTGATTGTGCCAGTGGGAATAGCCTCAGGGAGACAAAGGATACCTAGATTTTTTTTTTGTTTTGTATTCTATTTTTTGTTTGTCTGTTTGTTTGTTTGTTTTTAGGAGACAGAGTCTCACTCTATTGCCCAGGCTGAGATTCAGTGGTGTGATCGTGGCTCACTATAACCTCAAACTCCTGGGCTCAAGTGGTCCTTCCACTTCAGCCTCCTGAGTAGCTGGTACTACAGACACGTGCAATGATGCCCAGCCAAGATACACAGCTTTATGGCCTGTTTGTTTCAGTATCCCTGCTGGAAACTGACAGTTTTACCTGCTCTGATGTGGAGAGGTTTACGCTTTTGTTTAGTAATCATATAAAGGAGAGCCAGAAATTAGTGAGAAATGGTAATGACTGCATTCTCCTCCTATTCGGTTTGTGTGCTTTTCCGCCAATGATGTTAATGGATGAAGCAAGAGATCTGTGAAACACTTGGCTTCTGACCCACTCCCCAGCTCCCAGTCCATGCAAAAGATGCACTCCCTCTATTTGTCTGGAAGGATGTAATTCTTGCCCCCAACCCACTCCAAGCCCACCCAGCTCAGCATCATCTGAGCAGCTTGTGTTTGGAGTCCAAAATGAATGATGACAGTGGAACAAAACTTGCTCAAGTCTCAGGGAGCCAGTCCAGGTATGTCAGATTTTATCCAATAGGAAGGTAAATAAACCCACTGGGCAAAATAGTCCTGGAGCCCTCAGATAAAGTCCAGCAGTCCCCGTGGAACTGTGTGTTTCTGCAATCAGCCACGTTGATGCTTCTCAGACCCCTAGGCCTTGCAAGGTCTCTCCAAAGTCAGAAACCTTGCAGCTTTGACTCTTGGAGAAAAAGCTGCTGACTTCTCTTATCTCACCCGACCCCGGCAAACAGGAGTGGAGGGATGTCTGTTGCAAGGCTTTAGGAGAGATTACAATGGCTGTTTTTACCTCTTGAAAGACAGCCACTCCCAGACACACAAAGCAACTGGTAGAAACTGGTTATTCAAACTTCCGAGTGGGTGTGGAAGGTTGTGGTGTCAACATCCCCAGGTTCAGTTCTCCTGACTCTGCACGTCCCATCTCCCATTCCCTTCCCTGCACATGGGCTTCCACCCATGGCTAACAGCTCTTCTGCCAGAAATGAGCTTCACCATTCCATCTTACTGGGTTAAAGATGTTCATGAGAAATATAGGAAATACTCTAAGTCCAGGAGTCCTGCGGGGCGGGGGCCTTAATAACCAAATCCCTTGTGGTGATCCCTGTCACTGTCACCTCTGAGTTTGCCTCTGGCTGAGACTTGACAGTCAGGCAGGGAAGTTGGGGTGAGTCAGAGTTGCTCACAAGGGCTCAACAGCAGGGGCTCCAGGAAACATCCAGGCAGTTGCAGAGCCAGCTGCGTTTGGGGACTCATGTTCTCTTTGCACTCCACCACCCTACCCCTGGAGGATCTGACACCTGCCTCTGGGCTGAGAGTCCCATTATGAACAGACTCAGTCTCCCCTTGTAATCCTGGCAAAAGCTGTGGCTGGTGGGCCTTGGAGTGTCCACAAAGAGAGCCTTCCCCCTTGAAGAACAGTGACTCCAGTGGCAAGACGAGACCAAGGGGAAGAAGTTGGGCACTGTCTGCTGCTGTAGGTGTGGGGGAAGGCTTTGCTTTGCCACTTGCTGGCTCCTGTGGCTTTTGAAAAGTCACTATTTAAAATGTTTACTGTATTTATGCATTTTTACTAAGCGAGAGAGAAATCCCTTCAATCTTACAGGCTGCTCAGAGCCCTTGTGGTTCTGAAGTTCTATGATTGGGACGTTGCATCCCTGAAATCAACAGAAAATTGACCGTCACTGCTACCAGTGACTGAGAACATACAGGATGTCAGGTTCTGGCTCAGGTAGAACTCAGCGCCATGCCATCCTTAGAATTTTCTATGAAAATATATTTTTACTTTGAGATGAGAATAGGAAAGAGAACTAATTTATCACCTCAAGGAAAAGGTAACTGTGACTAATCATAGTTGCTTGGAAGGCTTTTCTGGTAAAGAAAAGATGCCCATTGTCATGTTCACCCTGTATCTGAGACCATCAGTCAGCATCACTTCTTTCCATCCCTGAGAGACAAGGTTTGCTCTGTCACCCAGGCTGGAGTGTACTAGTATAATCATGACTCGCTGTAGCCTCCTGGACTGGAGCAATCCTCCTGCCTCAGCCTCCTAAGTTGTAGGATTATCAGTGTGAGCCACCATGCCTAGCCACTTCTTTCCATCTGCATTCAACATGTATTTGTTGTGATTCTATTGCATGAAGTCAAGCGTCTACCATGTGCTTATCTCTTTTACTTACTGGTTCTTAAATTGTGGTGAAATACACACAACCTAACATTGACCATTTTAACTATTAATATTTCTAAGTGTACAGAAGCTGAGCATGGTGGCTCATGCCTGTAATCCCAGCACTTTGGGAGGCTGAGGTGGGTGGATCACTTGAGGCCAGGAATTCGAGACCAGCCTGGGCAACAAGGTGAAACTCAGTCTCTACTAAAAATACAGAAGTTAGCCAAGTGTGGTGGTGCCCACCTGTAATCCCAGCTACTTGGGAGGCTGAGGCACCAGAATCACTTGAACCCAGGAGGCAGGGATTGCAATGAGCCGAGATTATGCCACTGCACTCCAGCCTGGGCAACAGAATGAGACTCCATCTCAAAATACACACACACACACACACACACACACACACATATTTCTAAGTGTACAGGCCGGTAGTGTTAAATATGTTCACATTTTGTGCAACTACTCTTCAGAACTTTTTCATCTTGTAAAACCAAAACTCTATCTATTAGACACTCCCCATTCTCCTAACCCCCAGCCCCTGGCAACCACCGTTCTGCTTTCTGTCTCTATGATTTTTGACTTCTGGTATATACCTTATATAAGTGGAATTATACAGCATTGGTCTTTTTTTGTGCCTGGCTTGTTTCACTTATGATAACATCCTCAAGGTTCATCCATGTTGTAGCATATGTCAGAATCTCTTTGCTTTTTAAAGTTGGATAATGTCCTATCAGTTTTCAGGAGAAAATCTGATTGAAATCTCGTTCTTCTGACAAGTTGTTGGCCAAAGGGGAAGGCCCTGGATGTCTTAAAGGACAAGAGAGTCACATCCAAAGGAAATTGGATCCCTACCCTTTCCTTTTCCAGGTTTCTCCCTCCCCACGGTGGCCTGGTGTTAGGGATGCTTTGGTGTTCATGTCTACCTTCTTCCCAGCAGATGGCAGCATGCTCCGAGCTGGCTTGCAAATTGCACCGGAAAGTGGGCTAAGGCTCTGGGAGAAGGCGGGGGTGGAGGGGTTTTGGTGACAATCTGCTGAGGTTTTGCACTATTGGTGTTGAGTCTCACCCTTGTTCTCCCCTTTGAGATATGAAACAAAGGACTCTGCTTTGGCCATCACTTACTGAGTCCATTATATACCATGTTCTTTCACTTTGATTTCTCTTTTCTGTATTCACATATCTTGATTTACAGAAAAAATGGAACCCACATAGTTTGAGGGACTTGCCCAAGGTCACACAGCTTGTAACTGGAAGTTCAGCTTGTATCTGAGCTCAAGGGCAGTGCTTTTTCTAGCATCCCCTAAACAAATGTAAAAGTTTAAAGTGACTTTCTTCCGTTGCCTCATTCATTCATTCAGTCATTCATTCAGGAAATATATCGAGCTCCTCTATATTCTAGGTCCCAAGAATCTTCACTTAGAGATTTTCTATCATGAGTTCTTAAGGGATTAACTCAGCTCTTTGGTAACTGCTGGTCTCATAAGAACTCTTCTTTTTTGGAAGTCAGGTTAGTCCAATGTAAGAAGTTCAGAGTTTCTGCACTAAAGACTTTCCAAAGTAACAGGTCTTTTCTTTTCTTCATTTATTTTTAGAGACAGGGTCTTGCTCTGTGGCCCAGGCTGGAGTACAGTGGTGTGATCATAGCTCACTGCAGACTCAAACTCTTGGGCTCAAGTGATCCTCCCATCTCAGTTTCCCATGTAGCTGATATTACAGGCATGTCCCACTATGCCCAACTAATTTTATTTTTGTAGAAGTGGGGTCTTGGTATGTTGTCCAGGCTGGTCTCAAACTCCTGGCCCCAAGTGATCCTCCTGCCTCAGCCTCCCAAAGTGCTGGGATTATAGGCATGAACTACTGCGCCTGGCCAACAGGCCTAGTTTTTTGCTGCCTTCAACCACTTCCAAGCTGGCATTCTCTTGATTTTCTCTTTCCTTTGCCCCTTATCCACACTTCTCACATCAGTATCCTCTAGAAGAGAAGTAACGTCTTAGAGAGGAGGCAGCCAACGGGAAGCCTCTGGGCTGGGGATCTGAAGGCCTGGGTGATCCTGAAGAGCCAATTATTAATCCAAGACATCCAACCTCCCCTTTGTAAAATGAGGGTGTGAAATTAGATGCTCTCAAAACCCTCCTTCAATCCTGGTATAGATTATAAAAAATTTCTACCCTATGGAGATTTTTTGGGAAGAATGTTACATTTGCAGGAAATGAATATCAGCATATTTCTGAAAAACCATTTTTGTTTTTGGAGTCAATAGAACTTCTCCCTTGACACATTGCTAAACGTCATCCCTGTTTCTCCCCTGTGACCGCCTGCCTTCATCTACTGGAAGGCAGCTTCCTGCACGTGGCTATCTAGAGCAGGGTACCTGCCATCCAGGTCACTGGAGCAGACACTGTGGGTCAACTTCAGTGGTCTCCAAAGAAGGGTGTGGGCACCCTGGGGACACACATGATGGCCCATTTGAGCCATGGGGAATAAACATGTAAAACTTTTTCTCGAAGGGTTTTCTTCTCTAAAATAATTAAAAGAAATTGAAGTCTTCCTTAGTTTCAATACATGGACTGACACTGGCACCCTCACTTACCCTGGATGCCAGGGATGTTATGTCATGATAACATGAGGGTTTCTGAGTGCCACAATTTGGAGGAGGAAGTGACAATGACACTCTCCCATGTCAAATTCAGGGTATTGTGGTGCATTGTAGTTTATATCTTGTGAAATGAGTATACAGATTACACCATCTAGTTTTAACAAGTTAACTCTCATAGACTGCATACATGGCTCTAAACATTTCCTGCAAAGAAACTGCAAGTCATACTATTAACGCAAGTACAAGCATACAACAAGGAAAAGAAGTGCTGACATTTTCCCCACCCCTTAAGAGCCATGTTAACTCTATTACAATAGGTAAGAACAAATATGATCTAATCAGACCTAAAAAGGAGTTGGCCCCCTAGATTTGAAATAATTAAGAAAACTTGGGAAGGTATTCAGCTGCAAGTAACAGAAAGCCCAACCATGGCAGCTTATACAAACTCCTGACCTCAGGTGATCTGCCTGCCTCAGTCCCCCAAAGTGCTGAGATTACAGGCATGTTTATACAAGCAGAGGCTTATTTTTCTCATGTATCTAGAGATCTGAAAGCAGGCAGCTGATGATATTGCTAAATCACATAAAGAAGTGAGGGCCAGCTTCTCTGCCATTCTCTTGGCCTTTCTCTCACAGTTGCAAGATGTTCAGCCATCACATCGGCATTGAAGGCAGGAAGAAGGTGGGAAGGAAATAAAAGGCAATGTCTGCACGTTTGACCTGTTTTTCGTGAAAACTCCCCAAAGCACCTCAAAAACTTTTGCTTATGTTTTATTGGCCAGAGCTGGATCACATGGCCACCTCCAGTTGCAAAAGAGGCTGAGAGGGACTATTTGGCTTTCTAGTCTTTGTGGCAGTGGTAGCAAGAAAGAAGGGAGTTAGAAGTATCTGCTAAATTAGCCAACCATTAGTGTTTGCCACAAAAGTGCTTAAGTATGGATTTACATTCACTCATCATTAATGATGTACTTCATAAAAAGTGAATATTGAGGCTATGTGTCATGACTCATGCCTGTAATCCCAGCGCTTTGGGAGGGCAAGGCTCACTTGAGATCAGGAGTTCAAGACCAGCCTGGACAACATAGTGAGACTCCATTTCTACAAAAAAAAAAAGCAACTATTGAGCCTTGAGATATTTTCTCTGACAATATAATACATGTATATGGGGAGTGATGCTGAAAACAGTTTTACTGTACAATAAAACACTTGGATAGCATTACCCTACCACTTGAAATTCATTCACTTCTTCCTTAAGAACAAAATCCTGGCTCACCCCTAAGGGGAAGGTGAACTCTATTTCAAGCTCGAGGGTAAATCCTGATTAGTTTAATCCAATCATGGCAATTTCACTTCTCTACCAGAGATTTCATTAGGAGTGGGCATGCGACCCAGGCTGGCCACTGAAATGAGAAGCCCACTGGAAGACTTCTGGGACAGATTTTCTCTCCTTAAAAAAGAGTCATGGGGCAGATACAATCCTTTTCTCTCTACAGGATATTTTATGTTTGAATATGACACTAGAACTAAGACAGCCAATTTGGGACTGTGAGGGCAACTGGCTTGCGGACCAAGCCAGCATGTCTGAGATGGCCAAGCAGAAAAATGGCAAGAAGCTGTGGTCCTTACTGAATTGTAGAGTCACTGAATTAACCAACACTGGATCTGCCCAATTTCAGGGCTCCTTGTGATATGAACTAACTTACCTTTCCTTATAGTTTAGGCCTTTTTGTTTTGTTTTTGTTTTTTGAGACAAGGTCTCACTCTGTCACCCAGGTTTGAATGCAGTGGCATAATCAGGGCTCACTGCAGCCTCCACCTCCCAGACTCAGGCAATCCTCCCACTTCAGACTCCTGAGTAGTTGGGACTATAGGTGTATGCCACTACACCCGGCCAGTGTTTTGTAACGCTTTTCCATGTCACCCAGGCTGATCTTGAACTCCTGGACCCAAGTGATCCTCCCACCTAAGCCTCCCAAAGTGCTGGGATTATAGGCATGAGCTACCACACCCAGCCAGTTTAGGCCATTTCGATTGGGTTTTCTGTTCATTTGCAAACAAGAACAGCCTAACCAGGCTGGGCCTAGTGGTTCATGCCTGTAATCCCAGCATTTGGGGGGCCAAGGAGGGAGGATCACTTGAGCCTAGGAGTTCAAGCCCAGCCTGGACAATATAGCAAGACCCTCATCTTAAAAACAACAACAAACAAAAGAACAGTCTAACCAACACAGTCACTTTAGCTTTATCAGAACTGTATGATCCTTAAAGTCAGAAGGCCTTTTGCCAAGGAAGTCAAAGCATTTTCCAATCACAGAAAGGGAACTGGAATTTATCGACTCATTCATTAAACAAATATTTATTGATAACCTACAACATATTTTTTAAAATTTTATGACGCTTCTCCACTGCCCTCACAACTTAAAAATCTCTGAAGTTGGGTTGTATCTTAAATTCTTGGCATCTTGCAATTGCTGTTGGCCATGCTGCAGTCTTGATGAGGTTATCATTACCTGTGCAAACATCAAAAGTTCCAGCATTGACTGGGAGCAGTGGCTCATGCCTGGAATCCCAGCACTATGGGAGGCTGAGGCAGGTGGATTACTTTGGGTCAGGAGTTTGAGAGCAGCCTGGCTAACATGACAAAACTCTGTCTCTACCAAAAATACAAAAATTAGCTGGGTGTGGTGGTGTGCACCTGAAATTCCAGCTACTTGAGAGGCTGAGGCACAAGAATCACTTGAGCCCAGGAGGTGGAGGTTGCAGTGAGACGAGATTGAGCCACTGCACTCCAGCCTGGGCGACAGACCAAGGCTTGGTCTCAAAAAAAAAAAAAAAAAAAAAAAAAAAAAAAAATTCCAGCATCAGAACTTGCAGAATCTGTGTCAATAGCTTGGAGGACTAAATCCACAAACAGTCATGAAGCATGCTTTTAGCCCATAAGAATCAAATGGTGTGGGGGAAGTGGCAAATTAAACATGTTTGGCAGCATTTGTGATTATAGGAGTCAACATCAAGCTAAATCCACAAAATTGTGAAGCTGTTTTGTTGTTGTTGTTGTTGTTTTGAGACAAAGTCTCACTCTGTTGCCCAGACTGGAGTGTAGTGGCGCAAACTTGGTTCACTACAACCTCCTCCTCCCTATTTCGAGTGATTCTCATGCCTCAGCGTCCTGAATAGCTGAGATTACAGGCACCCACCACCAAGCCCAGTTAATTTTTTTTTTTTTTTTTAATTTTTAGTAGAGACAGGCTTCACCATGTTGGCCAGGCTGGTCTCGAACTCCTGACCTCAGATGATCTGCCTGCTTCAGCCTCCCAAAGTGCTGAGATTACAGGCATGAGCCACCATGCCCAGCCATGAAGCTGGTTTTAAGAACCCAGCACATATGACCCTGAGTTCTTTTATGGATGCTTTTGAGAAATGTTTCATCACCAACACTCTTGATGCCACAGAGAATGACAGTGTGCGAGAAAAGATGGTCATTGTCAAGTCTGAGTCAAAAACAGAGGAGTCAGATTTAGAATGAGAAGAAGTTCTAGAAATATCTTAGCCAACTTCTTTCACTTCTCTTTACTGTTTTATTATGCACAAAAGTGATTTATAACAGAAATCTATGATGAACTGAATCTATAAAAGCTTTTCTCAGTAAGTACAAAATAAAAATTCTAAGTGAAAGGAGAGTGTCATAGTTTAATTGGCAGCATTCTAATTTTTTGTTGGCACATAAAATGACAATGTGCCTGGTACTTGCTGGTGTCGTAAGTTCGGTGATATATACTATGTGCCAAGCACTGCCCTGGTCCTAGATGCAGCAGTAGAGACAATAGAGACAAAAACTCTGGTTGTTTGTGCAAGTTGACTCTGCAGAGCCCTTTATTTATTTTTTTGGAGACAGGGCTTCACTCTGTCACCCAGGCTGCAGGGCAGTGACATGATCATAGCTCACTGTAACCTTGATCTCCTGGGCTCAAACGATCCTCCAATCTCAGCCTCCCATGTAGCTGGGACCACAGGTGCCCACCACCACACTTGGCTAATTTTTTTTTTTTTTAGACGGAGTCTCGTTCTGTTGCCTAGGTTGGAATGCAGTGGCATTATCTTGGCTCACTGCAACCTCCAGCTCCTGGGTTTAAGTGATTCTCCTGCCTCAGCCTCCAGTGTAGCTGGGTTTACAAGCGTGTGCCACCATGCCCAGCTAATTTTTTGCATTTTGAATAAAGATGGGGTTTTGCCATGTTGGTCAGGCTGGTCTTGAATTCCTGACCTCAGGTGATCTGCCCACTTCGGCCTCTGAAAGTGCTGGGATTACAGGTGTGAGCCACCTCGCCCTGACATTTTTTTTTTACTTTAGTAGAGACGAGGTCTTGCTATGTTGCCCACGCTGGTCTCGAACTCCTAAGCTCAAGCAAACCTCCTGTCTGGGCCTCCCAAAGTGCTGAGATTATAGGCATGAGCCACTGCACCTGGCCCAGAGTCCTTTATATGTCATTTGAGGACCTATATGATAGCTACTTTTTCATCATGGACTGGTGGCTTCCAAGGATGGCCTTGGGTCATATTCTCCAGTCACCCATAAGGATTTCCCCTTTCCATTGTGCCTGGAAGTGACTCAGAGCACCTCTGTTTTCATGTAATTGGCTGAAACGTGGTCACATGGCCCCATCTGTCTGCAGAGGAGTCTGGGAGGTGTAGTTTGAGTGTCCAGGAAAAACAATGTTGATGAATATTATTGTGGATGAGCAGTCGATGGTCTGTGCTACATACTGTAAGCAGCACCTTACAGGCAGAAAAGAGTCCCAGCAGCCTAGGTCCCCTCCAAGAAAAGAAAACAAAAACCTCAACTTGCCTGTCGTGCCACAATCTCTTGAGATGCTGTCCTGAATATCAGACACACCACCAAATAGGAAGATGTTCGTGACTGCTGAACATTATTAACAGACCTGGTGACCCATAGGGCTGATGAGGTTAGTGGAGCCTATGGTGCTTATTCTAAATAATGAACCTCTCTACTCGAGATATTTTTAGGCAGAGGAGATTTTTCAGGAGTGCCCAGAAAACCCCATCATTTAGCACTGCTGATTCCACCCACTCTGCCTGCTCAGAGAGACTGGAGGTGGTTGGGTGGCTTTCTCAGTACAGTTTGTGCTAGTAACTCTAGATACAAGGCTACAGCCTCCAGGATACAGAACACAGCCATGGTGCAGAGGCACTGAAAGCCCTGTGTATGAGTTTGGGCATCACCCATTATGAGCTATGACTTGGGCAAATTACTTAATATTTCTGAGCATCGGAGTCCTCATTTATAAACACACAATTCTCAAATATAATGTGGTTGTAATACTTGTCCTTATTACCCCACACATTGTTGAAAGGATGCAGAATCGAAGCAGGGGAGACCTTTGCGAACCACCAAGCTTTATATAAACATACATTGTGACGATGAGAGCAGTATCTGCATTAGGAGGGGCCGCACGAATCCTTGACTGAGTGATGGTGGTCTTGCTCATGCTCACTGCATCTGATTTGACCTTTGCAAGCCCCTTGTTTGAAAGCCTTTCCCCCCCTTCCGAGCCCCTCTGGATGTGTGCACACACATGCACACGCACACGCACACTCACAGTGGAGCTGGTCCATTTGGCATTCAGCATAAGGCCTGTAAGTCAGAGCTGAGGAGCTGAGGCCAGTGCCCGTGGAGCACCCTCAGGACAGGGAGGAAAGCTGGGGGTCGTGGTTGCCCTCTCCCCCGTGTGGCGGCTGAATGCATTTTTCACTGGGAGTTCCAGGAGAAGCCCACAAGCAGGAGCTGTGCTGCAGCGCACCGCTTTGTCCCCATCCTTAGGACAGCTCTGTGGGCTGGTCCTTCTCTGCCTCTCCACCTCTCCTCACCATGAACCATTTGGCCACTCCGTGAGTCCCATGACATATTCCTGACGTTAAGCTGTCTCTTCTTGCTCCCCTCACAGCTGCTAGAGAGAAGAGACACTGTAAACATGATGCATTCTCTCCATTTCAGAGCTATGAAAACTAACCATAGAGAGGAGAAGCGGTTTCTTCAGATGGGGCCAAAGAGGTGGATGGGAACTAACAGAGAATAATCCACTTGGAAATAGGACACTTTGGGGTTTTGCCATGTTGGCCAGGCTGGTCTCGAACTCCTGACCTCAATCTAGTGGCATCCAAAGCTGGAAAGGACTCTGAATCATGGAATTAGCCATAGTAGCCAGGGCCTCAGTGCCTAGAACTGGGGACTGGCTGCCACAGGGATGGCTGCTCCCTCTGCTTGCCTCTGGTTTTTTGTGTGATGATGGCTTTGCTCTCTCTCACTGCAAAAACCTAGACAAGAACACGGCCACTGGCAGCCCCAGCCTGGCTGGTAGGGAGAATACATGCCGAGGATAGATGCAAAGGTGCGGGTGTGTATGACGTGCAACCTGCCAGGATGAACTGTTGCATCACAGGGTGAGTCATGTTGAGGAACAGCAGCAGCAGCAGGACCACATCCTTTCCGGGCTCCAGCTGCCGCTTTCTCAAGGCTGGGTCAGCAATGGTTGTCATGGCAACAGTCTGATGGGAAGGTCTCAAGGAAAATGCTGAGGCTGGAGTGTTTTGAATCATATTTCGGTGTCAATGAGTCCCTCTCTTGCTAAGAGCCAAAGAAAGAAAAGCCCGACTATTTGGGTCCGTCTCACTCTGAGTAGGAAGGTCAGCAGAAGTACCTTGTGGTGTCAGTTTGGGTTTCCCTCCCTCCCCTGAGGTTTCGGGGGGCAGGCTGGCACTAGCTTTGCCTGTGCGTGGCTGTCACCTGTTAACAAAGATGTATGTGCCCGCACTTAACGTTTCTTCCCAAGGCATGGGGAAAAGCACACTGTTGTGAGGTACCTAGAACAAGTGCAGCCCCCTCTCCTAAGTGGTCTCCTTGCGGCCAGATTCTCTTCCAGCTGCTGCCCAAGTGATCTTTCAAACAAGTGAATCCCATCAGCTTGCTTCCCTGCTTAAATCCTTCAGTGGCTCCAGATTCCTGGCCAAATAAAGCTCAGTACCTGAGCTTGACAGTCCTCCTCCTCTCTGGACTCTGTGTTGCTCTCACTGTCCTCTGCTCACACTCCCTGCAAATCTCTATTCCCAGAGAGTTTCCTGCCTCTGTGTCTTTGTGCATACTGTGTGCTTGGAATGTCTTCCTGCTTCCACTGGAGAACGTTGTCTCCTTTAAATAAAATGTGTGACTCCTCCAGTCTGTGTGACTCTCAGATGAGAACGGTGCTGGCCAAGTGACCTTGTCTCTAGGCTCCTGAGCCCTCTGCATGCCCGAGGCCACAGCCAGGCCGGCTCAGCCCTTCTGTCCATCCCCTGGATGGACTTCTCCTTTAGAGATGAGCAGCTCTAAGATAAATTAAAACCCCTCTCCTTGTTTCCTTTTGCCTCTTTGAGAAGAATTCATTCCTTCATCCGACAAAGATTTAATGAATGGCCATTATGCACCAGGAACTTACTGTTCCAGGCACTGTTTAGTGAACCAAACAGAAATCCCTGCCCTCGTGAAGCTTGTATTCTGGCAGCGGAAATGAATAATACACAATGTATGTAAGAAAAAATAATTATATAATATATCAAAAGGCATTAAGAGTTATGGTAAATAGAAAAGGTGGAGCAAGGAAGGGAGTTTGGGAGCCGCCGGAAGAAGGGTGGGACAGGTGGCAATAGCATATAGAATGGCAGGATCAGTCTTGTTTCAGTCTGCTAGAGCTGCTGTAACAAATGCCCCAGGCTGGGTGGCGTAAGCAGTGGAAACATTTCTCACGGTTCTGGAGGCTGGAAGTCCAAGATCAAGGTGCTGTCGAGGCAGGTTTCATCCTCCAGGCAGACGAGAACCTGGAGGCCTGCAACCAATGGTGTCTCTTTCCGAGGTCCCTGGAGGTGTTCTCACTATTAATTATCCTATGGAGCCCCCAAGGCGTTGTCTGTGCTGCCAGTGAGACAGTGAGTGCTGAGCCTCACCGGCGCTAGATGAGAAGGAAGGAGGCTATGTCCCGCCCACCCTGGCAAGGCTACAGGCATGTCCCAGCGTGGGGTGCAGGATGCGGGGAGCCAGCCTCTGCGAGGAGATGAGGTCCTCGGGCGCAGGTTTCATCCTGACGCCTCTTCTCCTGGCTTGCAGGCGGCTGCCATCTCACTGTGGGCTCACATGCCTGTTTCTTCATACTGGCTTATGCAGACAGAGAGCGCTGTGGTGTCTCTTCCTCTTCTACGGGGATACCAACTCTATGATATGAAGCCCCACCCCATGACCTCTCTTAACCCTAATTACCTCTTGTAAGCCCTATCTCCAAACATCATCACATTGGGGGTTGGGCTCGTAAACCAAAAAGAACTTGAAACAGGTCTCAATCTTTTTTTTTTTTTTTTTTTTTTTTTGAGACAGAATCTTACTCTGTCCCCTAGGCTGGAGTGCAGTGGCATGATCTCGGCTCACTGCAATCTCCACCTCCTGGGTTCGAGCAATTCTCGTGGCTCAGCACCCCAAGTAGCTGGGATTGCAGGCATGCACCACCACACCCGGCTAACTTTTTTTTTTTTTTTTTTTTTTTTTCTGAGATCGAGTCTCGCTTTGTCGCCCAGGCTGGAGTGCAGTGGCGCAATCTTAGCTCACTGCAACCTCCACCTCCCAGGTTCAAGTGATTCTCCTGCCTCAGCCTCCTGAGTAGCTGGGATTACATGTGCCCACTGCCACACCTGGCTAATTTTTGTATTTTTAGTAGAGACAGGGTTTCACCATGTTGGCCAGGCTAGTCTCAAATTCCTGACCTCAAGTGATCTTCCCGCCTTAGCCTCCCAAAGTGCTGGGATTACAGGCGTGAGCCACTGTGCCTGGCCTTCTTTCGAGTCTTTGATGAGTCTTTCACTGAATACATAATTTACATGAGGTGGGGGATGGGGGATGGTAGAGGAATAATCACTTATGCCATGTCTAGCTCTGAATCTGCATTTTTACATCACAGGAAGCAATCAGATGTGCATGTGTCTCAAGTGAGCAGAGGGATGACTTAGAGTTCTGTCCTTTGTCCCATGCCCGTGAAGACAGGTTATGCATTCACATTGTCTGGGTAAAATTCAGCAGATCCATTTCAGGGTAAAAATCTTGGGGCCCCAGAATTTCCTAATGAGGAAATTGTGAGGGAGGTATGTAACCTTCTTATCTTTGTAACTCTCTTATTATTTAGAAATAAAATGGGAGGCAGCTTTGCCTGATGCAGTTCTCAGTTTGACTTTTCCCTTTGACTTGGTGATTTGGGGGGTCTTGAGATTTGCTTTCCTTTCATGGCCTTCAACTAGGAATTTGGAGGGGGGACACAATTCAGTCCACACCAAGCCTCATTGAGAAGGTGAGATTTAAGCATAGAATTAAAGGAGGTGAGAATTAGAATATCTGGGAAGAGCATTCCAGGCAATGATGTGGGTACAGCAAAGACCTTGGGGCAGGAATGTGCCCGGTATGTTGGAGGAACAGCAAAGAGTCCACTGTGGTTGCAGTGGGCAGAGCAAGGAGGACAATAGTGAGAGGTGAGGTTAGAGAAGTGTTGGGACTCGGTCCTGCAGGGCATTGTAGACCATGTAAGGCCTTTGGCTTTTCCTCTGAGAGAAATGGGAACCATCGCAGGGGGCTTGACCAGAGTGACCACACGATTGGCCTTATGTTCTCAGTGACCACCCAGTACTGTGTTGAGACTAGGCCATGGGAGTAAAGGTAGGAAACAGACGGACCTGCTAGGAAACTTCTACAGAAATCTAGATAAGGAATGATGGTGGCTGAGACCATGGTGATAAGAATGGTGGCAGTGAGATGTCAGATTCTGTACATATGTGGAAGGTAATGTCCACAGAATTTCATAACAAATTGGACAAGGATTGTGAAAGGAAGAGAGGAGTGAAAAATGACTCTTAAGATTCTGGCAGGGAAGAATGGAGTTGCTGTCAGTTGAGATGAGGAAGGTTGCTGGTAGAGCAGGTAGAGGTGAAAAGAACGGCTGCTTCAGTTTTGGACATGTTGAGTTTGAGATGTCTGCTAGACATCCAGGTGGATATATCAGGTAGGTAACTGGGTATATAAGCCGGGTTTGGAGAGAGACCCAGGATGCAGATAGAAGTTTGGGAGTCATCCCATGCTGATGGTATTTAAACTATGAGAGCAGATGAGATCATCAAGGGAGTGAGAGAGAAGCCAAGACAATGGTCTAACCCTGGGGCACCCCAAGAAGACCAGCTGCCATGAAGATTGAGAACAAGGCTGATTTGCTCAAAACCAGGGTGCCCAAGGAATGACAAAAGGGAGATGGCTAATACAGACCAGGTACCGTGGGTCCCCAGAGACAAGTTTCTGCTCTCCCCATTGTTGACCTCCTTACAAGGCCGCATTTCCCAGCCTCTGCCCTCAAACTATTCTGCTGTGGTCCAGAGGTTCTCAATGCTAATTTGTGGCCTTTAAAAAATAAGCATAAGGCCAGACACGGTGACTCACACCTATAATCCCAGCACTTTGGGAGGCCGAGGCAGGTGGATCATGAGGTCAGGAGTTCAAGACCAGCCTGGCCAAGATGGTGAAACCCCGTCTCTACTAAAAATACAAAAAATTAGCCGGGCGTGGTGGCGTGCGCCTATAATCCCTGCTACTCTGGACGCTCAGGCAGAGAATTGCTTAAACCGGGGCGGGTGGGTGGGGGGATGGGAGGGCGGAGGTTGCAGTGGGCCGAGATCACGCCACTGCACTCCAGTCTGAGCGACAGAGTGAGACTCTGTCTCAATAAATAAATAAATAAATAAGCATAAAAATTTGAGATTAGAGCTAAAAGATTTGACTTTGATCATCCACACCAGTGAGGCTCCCTCCCTACCGCTCAGCTCCGATGCACTCCTGGTGGGAGGGGAGGTGCTTTGCCTGGCCGCCCCCTTCTCCTGGGATCCTGTCTCGGTCTCTTCCCCCACTCCTGTTCCCGGGCTTGTATCAACCCCACCCAGTGGCTACTGCTGTCTGCGCCCGAGGACCTCATCTCCTCGCAGAGGCTAGCTCCCCACGTCCCGCATCCCACGCTAGGACACGCCTGTGGCCTTGCCAGGGTGGGCGAGACACGGCCTCTTTCCTCCCTTCCCATCCAGCGCGGGTGAGGCTCAGCACTCACTGTCTCACTGGCAGCACAGACAAAGCCTTGGGGGCTTCACGGGATAATTAATAGCGAGAAAGCCCCCAGGGACCTCTGGAAAGAGACACCATTAGTTGCAGGCCTCCAGGTTCTCGTCTGCCTGGCGAGTGAGGTGGTACGCAGCGTCAGTCCCCCTGCAGGAATTGGTGCTGGGGGAAAGGAGCGCTTCGTGCAGACCGCAGAGGTGGAGGTCCAGGGCTGGGGTTCCTGGGCCGCGGGCGGGTTCCGCGTGCCCCTCCCTCGCCGCACCGCGCGGTCCCGCCAGGGGGCGCCAGGCACCGGCCCCCCCCCAACTCTGGGCTCCTTGCGCAGGTCCAGCTGTGCTCCAAGATTATCTTTCCTTCTATAGCTCGCTAGATCTTCTTATGCTCACAGGGGTGCCATCCCTCACTCCAGAGCCATCCTCAGAATTCAAAAGCAGAATTAGAAAAATCCTTGCTCTACCAGCCTGGGTAACATAAGGAGATCCTGTCTCTACAAAAAGTGAAATGTAGTCCCAGCTACTCAGGAGGCAGAGGTAGGAGGATCACTGGAGCCCAAGAGTTCGAGGCTACAGTGAGCTATGATTGAGCTGTTGCACCCTAGCCTGGGCCACAGAGCGAGACCCGCCTCTAAAGCAATAATAATAGCGAAAAATTTTAAAATAAATAAAAAAAATTCTCACTCTTTAGCTATTGAATTTTGTGGCCGTGATTTCTTCAGAAACTGCCTCTTCCCACCCCCACTCCACCCACAGACAGGCTGAGCTACATCAGTACAGAGCCTGGCACTCCGGATGCTGGCGGAATTGATTCAGTAGCATGAGCAGGAAGGTCCATTTGAAGAGATCACTCCAAAATAGCGGTTCACAACAAGGTGGGAGTGGAAGGGAATGTTCTCCTGGGAGTGGGTGGGGGTGGGGTGTCAGCATGTGGACCTGGTACAGCAGCGTTTGAAAATGCCTCCAGTATTCTAATATAATTTAAAATAATAATTAGCCGGGTGTGGTGACTCGTGCCTGTAATCCCAGCTACTAGGGAGGCTGAGGTGGGAGGATTCCTTGCCCTGGAGTTCAAGACCAGCCTGGATAGCATAGCAAACCCCTGTCTCATATAAATAATAATAATGATGATTATTCAATGTTTTTGTCATTCAAACCACAGGTAGTAAAGCTTGACAGAATTGTTGTGGGTGGGATGTGAGCTAAAAATATTGAGAACCAGGACCTAGCAGATTGTCTGCTATAAGTTCCCTGGCTGTGGAGGATGGAGTCTCCCCTGAAGAGTAGTGTTGGTCCTTGGGACAGTGGCCGCAGTCCGGCCCATCACAGAAGGGAATGGTGCTCCCTGGGGCTGGAAGCCAGTGTCTGGAGTTGGGGGAGGTGGGGAGGAACTTGGAGATTCAGCTCACTGTCAGTCTTGTTAAGGATGCCAGTGTGCCGGGCGGGTGGCTCAAGCCTGTAATCCCAGCACTTTGGGAGGCCGAGATGGGCGGATCACGAGGTCAGGAGATCGAGACCATCCTGGCTAACACGGTGAAACCCCGTCTCCACTAAAAAAAAAAAAAAAAAATACAAAAAACTAGCCCAGCGAGGTGGCGGGCGCCTGTAGTCCCAGCTACTCGGGAGGCTGAGGCAGGAGAATGGCGTAAACCCGGGAGGTGGAGCTTGCAGTGAGCCAAGATCTGGCCACTGCACTCTAGCCTGGGCGACAGAGTGAGACTCCGTCTCAAAAAAAAAAAGAAGAAGAAAAGAAAAAAAAAAAGGAGGCCAATGTCTAAAGTGGGAACCACACCAGGTAAGCTATATTCTAATCTGCTCCTTGTTTTCTTGGCAGAATGGTTCATGCAGGACAGAAAAAGGAGAGACAAAGGACTGTCAGGAGAGTGACTGGTCCAAATGAGGACTCAGGAACCCCCAGTGGACCCAGAGAGTAAAACACTCTGGGTGGGAAAGGCATGGGAAGTGATCACTGTGCACTTGTGCTGGAGCAAAAAGACACCAGGGGAGGTTGACCAGCACCCTCTGGGTTCATTCTTTTTATAAGGAAGACTTCTGGTTTCTTACTCTGTTCTTTGAATGGATTTACATCCCAGAAAGATGTGTGCTCTGTGCAAATGAAGGGGTCCTCTTCCACTGTAAAGAATGCATTGGCTTTCTGGACTAGGGGGCCGGCTGGTACAAGCGTTTCCCAGGAGAGAGCAGTTTCTGGAAGGATTTTTGGAGTTGCAGAGTCAAGGACCAGGCTGGGAGTCTTGGTGACCCCACCAAGCACAGAGGATGCCAGGCACCTGATTGGAGAAGGCTGTGGGAGTCTTCTAGAACAATCGTGCTAACTGCACACACCATCTACATGAACCAATACCAGGTTATACTGGTATTCAGCCATCTTGTACTATTTCCTCGGGGTGTCCCTAGAATGTTTTGTTTTTGACTAGCATTTCAGCAGCCTGCAGGTAGGGACAGCATTTCATACACAGTGTGTGCCTCCCAGGAGCCAGGTGCAGCTGGGGTGTGTGTGAGGCTCCTTGCTGTCCATGACATGATGTCACCCCCACTGCCTCAGCTTGTTACCTTGAGGTAGCAGGGCTGGTGCTTTTACAATTCCCATTTTAAAGATGAGGAAACAGGCTGGGTGTGGTGGCTCACGCCTGTAATCCCAGCGCTTTGGGAGGCTGAGGCAGGTGGGTCATTTGAGTTCAGGAGTTCGAGATCAGCCTGACCAACACAAAAAATTACCAGGGTGTGGTGGTGCATGCCTGTAATTTCAGCTACTTGGGAGGCTGAGGCCTGAGAATTGCTTGAACCCAGAGGTGGAGGTTGCAGTGAGCCGAGATCGCACCACTGCACTCTAGCCTGGGTGACACAGCGAGACTCCATCTCAAAAAAAAAAAAAAAAAGACGAGGAAACAGAGGTCAGTGAGTGCTGGCCTCAAGAGAACCTCAAAATCCCACTCTGCCTAGCCCTGCCTGCCCTTGTCTTCAATCCTTGAGGAACAGAATGATGCCAGGTGTGAGTTGTTCAGGTATCTCCCCAGTATCTCCTCCTACATGGTGGGGAGGGTGACCACGGCAGGGGGTTGGGGGAAGGCTCTTCTGCCATGCCTTGGGACTTCCCTTTCTGTGTGAGTGTGAGGTAGGTGGATTGCACCTACTCAGCATGGATTTTGCACAGAAAGTCTTGCTTGCTTTTCCTTGGTGTGATTTTTATTGAACTCACCTTTCCTTACTAAGGGAGTGTTAAGCTGGTTTGGGTTTCAGGAGAAAAGAAACATAGCCTACTTAGGTGAGCCCCCAGCCTACATTAAGGAATCTCTTACATGGGACCGCCTGGTCCAGTGGGGCAAAAACGTTTCAGTAATAAATAATTTGCATTTGCCTGCCCTAAGATGGGACAGGAGTGGAGGATACAGTCTCTGGCCAGATCTCATGATCCTGTCCTCATCCCACAACATGCACTAGTGACCCTCTCATGCTCCCACTGCCACAAAAGGCAGAAGTGGGGTTGGAACATCTGACCCAAGTCCACACCTCTTTCCTCTCCCCTTCTGCATTTCTGAGTCTTGAAGTGATGCTGGGCCAAAGTGGGGGTGGTCCTTGGCCGTCCTGGGAGGAGCTTTGCACACTGGCTGTAAGTTCCTATTTCAGTTGATGGTTCTATAGTGGATGAGCTCCACATTCAATTCTTTTGCCCCTGCAGCTGCCGTAGGAGGCAGGGTGACCTGTCACCAAGGCAGCTCCCACAACCTGGTCACAGCTCTTTCCTCAGGGCCTGTTACCCAGCATGAGCTAAGATCCTTGGGAACTTCTAAGACCACTTGAAGAAGGAAATTTATTCTGTGTCTTTCCCTCTCCCTTTCTCCCTCCCTCCCTCTGTCCGTCCCTCCCTCCCTCCCTGTCTTCTTTTATTTTTCCTTCTCTTCCTTTTTCCTCCCATCCATTCACTCAAATCTAGGCGATGCATCCCTGTGGTATGCTAGCTGTTGTTTCTCTGGGTTAAGAGGCATTAGAAACAGAATACTTCCCCTGAGTCAGGAGCCACACTGAATTATTCATAGGCTGAATCTATTGCAAGTTTTAGAGGGAATTTTCTTCAAGGTTGTGGCCTGAGGCTGCTGAGTGAAAGAAGTAATGAATACGCCTAACATTTGCAGAGGTGAGAAATGCTGCCTGGACTCAGGCAGCCCAGGGTCTCAGGCTCACACAGCCCTGGGACAATTGCAGTAAAGAGAAATGCCCTGAATAGAGATTCATACTGTCTTGGCCTTGTTGGATGGAACCCTAATCTCCCTGAACTCTTCAATCTGTGGGTTGATGGATTAAACACACATGTATTCAACATGAGTGGAGAGCTGGGTCTCCCCAAACTCTACACCTGTATGGAATCCATTTCCCCCTGTTCTGGACCATTTAGAAGGGCATGTGGGTACCTGGAGTTGTCTGACAGAGATACTGACTGGAGAAGCGGTGAGGTCCCCAACACTGAGATGATTTGGGTTGGAAATAATGAGTAACTATCAGGCATGCTGCGGGAAGGGCTCTTGCTCTGCGTGGAGGTGGGACTGGATATCTGCAGATGATTAAAGCCATCTTGTTAATCAATTTGAGGGTCAAGATCATCCTCACATCTGAGTATCTTGAAAGGTTCCTCACAAATCTAAGATTCAACTACCAGGAATAATGATCTCAAAGTAGAATCTGAACTTGGATTTCCTTAGACTCAGAACTGGAACCTGAACTTGGATTCCCTTAGACTCACAACTGTTTGGTTTTGTCAGGTGCTGCTTCTTGGATTTGCCTCCTGACTGTTGCCAATTCCCCCACTACCTCATAGTCTTCATTCACCCCCTGCAGTGCCCCACTGATGACACCATTCTGCCAGTGATGCCTGGATCTCCCATGGCATCGCCTACCTTCTAGGTAGCTTTACAGAGAGGAACTGTAGCCTCATGGAGAAACCAGCAACTCTGGAGCAAGTGGACTTACTTAGATTAATATCTTGTTTTCACCATTATGGCTGGGTGACTTTGGCCAAATTAACAAACCTCTCTGACCTTCACTGTCCTCTTCCGCAAAATGAAAATGGTAAAAACCATTATTTATAGGATTGTGAGGTTTATGTGAAATAATGGAAATAAGGCACTTGGCCGGCACAGTGGCTCATGGCTGTAGTCCCAGCACTTTGGGAGGCAGAGGCGAGCGGATCACCTGAGGTCAGGACTTCAAGACCAGCCTGGCCAACATGGTGAAACTGCATCTCTGCTAAAAATACAAAAGTTAGCTGGGCATGGTGATGCGTGTCTGTAATCCCAGCTACTCGGGAGGCTGAGAGAGGAGAATTGCTTGAACCCGGGAGGCGGAGGGTGCAGTGAATCGAGATCACGCCACTGCACTCCAGCCTGGGCGACAGAGCGAGATTCTGTCTAAAGAAAAGAAAGAGAGAAAGAAAGAAAAGAAGGCACTTGATACAATGCTTAGCACATCCCTCCCCAGCTTCATTGTTCTCTTGTGTCTCTTGCCCTTGACCATGCAGTTCCATAGACCATTATTCCCCTCCTGTGACAGAGATTTCTAATAGCCCACTAGTGCCCATCTCCCCTTCTTCCCTCTTAGTTTTAGTTCGACACATGGCTACTTAGTTAGACACTATATATTCCAGCCTCCCTTTCAGCCAGGAGTTGCCATGTGACTAAGCTCTGGCCCGTGGAATGATGCAAGCAAAAGTGACGTGTGCAGCTTCTTCAAGAGGAAATTGTTTGCCTTCCACAATTTCCATCTTTCTTCCTGGAATGTGGGAGTGGTGCTGGTGTTAGCTTTGATCATGCAAATGAGGAAAACACCCTAGAAGATGGCAACGGGACCCAGACAACCTCTTGACATGGGACTATCTTCCCAGCCTGGACCATTCACCTACCTATAGCTTAGTATGCAAGAGAAAAACAAGCCTCTTCTCAGCCTCTGCTCATTCTCCCACCTCGAATTAGATGTCACTTCACCATCTCTGACCCTCCAAGGCCAGTACTTCCT
Source organism: Piliocolobus tephrosceles (assembly GCF_002776525.5). NCBI lineage: Eukaryota > Metazoa > Chordata > Mammalia > Primates > Cercopithecidae > Piliocolobus > Piliocolobus tephrosceles. Next base: position 36,964,901 of record NC_045439.1, on the reverse strand, counting down.
GTGGGCCTTTACCCATGTCCTCATGTCTGCAAGCCCCGCAAGACTGGGAGCACCATGAGGAAGGGACCATGGTCTCATCTGCACTGGTTTTCTCAGGAACAGGAATACAGTAGGCACTTAGTAAATGTTGAATAAATCGATGATAGTGCCACACGCTTACAAACTGCCTTAATTCTGCCTAAAGGGATCTTAAGCACTTCAACCTGCTTGATCTCCAGCAAAAACAAAAGAACAATTCCCATTTTTTTTCCTCCCTTCCTCCAAACACACCCAGGGCTTTCTTCCATGTCCCGTCGGCCAAAGCAGACCCTGGAAAGAAGCCCTCCCCAAGGTGCCTTGTTGACTACGGCCAAGGCCTGGCCCAGTGCTGGACAGCAGTCTATGTGAGTATATTTCTGTAAGTCCACGGTTATTAGCAGAATCCCACCCCAGTGTGAGACCTGGTTGTGTTTGACCAGGTCCATGAAGTGTAGTAGCAGTTGCTCCCACTAGACTATTTTTGCCTTGAAAATCTAGGCAAAAACAGAGGCTTTGGTTAAAAAAAAGGAGGGTGGGGTAGGGGGAAGATTGATAGATCAAATGTAATTGGAAAAGGCATGCAACCTTTTTCAATTTATACACATCTACAGAGGTCTATTTACAGATCTGGGATGGGGTTGGGCTCAGTGGCTCATGCCTGTAATCCCAGCACTTTGGGCGGCTGAGGTGGGAGGATCACTTGAGCCCAGAAGGTTGAGGCTGCAGTGAGCCATAGTAGAACCACTGCACTCCAGCCTGGGTGACAGAGTGAGACCCAGTCTCAAGACAAACAAACAAACAAAGAAACGAATCTGGGATGGGGCACTCCTGGTGGACTTCTCTGGTCATTGTGTAGAGGGCACTATGCACTCTCCAAGGACCAAGGTCTTGCAGCCAACTCTGAAAGCCAGGGCTCTGGTCCCCAGCCAGCCTTTCCTTGAAGGCATTTCTTGAGTGCATTGCCCTTGGCAGCAGTTAGATGCTGCTGCTTTTTATTAGTGCTTCCTTCTCTTTTTCCAGGCCCTCTTTTGGGGTTCTTTCTGCAGACAGTGGCTTTCATTTTAGCCTGAGGGTTCAGAAGAGGACAGTGGACTGGCCTCACCACCCATCAGCCTCTGGTTTGGGGACTGAATGCACAACATCATCCTCACTCCTAAACTGACCTCCAAATACACACAGTTGTGATCTCACTGCTCAGGAGGGCTGGAAGCTGTGGCAGCTCTTCTGAGGGCTCAGTGGGGCCAGCCATCCTCAGCTGGAGGTGAAAGCAGGTTTTTTTTTTTTTTTTTTTTAATTGAGAAGGAGTCTCTCTCTATTGCCCAGGCTGGAGTGTAGTGGCATGATCTTGGCTCACTGCAACCTCTACCCACCGAGTTCAAGCAATTATCCTGCCTCAGCCTCCTAAAGAGCTGGGATTATAGGTGCCCACCTAATCCCATGCCCAGCTAATTTTATTGTATTTTTAGTAGAGATGGGGTTTCACCACGTTGGCCAGGCTAGTTAGGAACTTCTGACCTCAAGTGATCTTCCCACCTTGGCCTCCCAAAGTGCTGGGATTACAGGCGTGAGCCACCATGCCCAGACATGTAAGCAGATTTTTGTGGGTTAAGTTTGCCCCAGAGCAGGAGCATTCTGTCCTGTTGCCTAAGAAGAGTAAGACTGGTGCTTTTGAGAAAAAGCAAAATGCCAACTCAGGGGGAGAAACTTCAGACCTCATATTTGACTCAGGCATGCCCTCTACCGCAACCAGGTGATTATGGTGGTTTAACCGTCCTTGATGGTAGAACAAGAAGCTCTTACATTTGCGGAGACCTTTGATAGTGGCGCTGTTTTCCACAGTCCTGTCTTCGATGAGTCATCTCATATTTCCTCCCTAGTAGAGCACAGGTTGAGGTGGGGTGGGAGGGGAGGTCACCTTCAAAGAGGCCCACCAAACAGGGGAATCTTGGGGCCACTAATACCCTCTTGCTTACATTAGCCAATGTTGATACAAGGTCACTTTCAAAGTTCTTGTTCATCTTATGTAAACCTGTTCAGGTGACAAAGCCCTTGAAGTCTTGAATTTATGTGGTCTTAGACTTTAAAGTTCTTGAGAAAAAAACACCATAGGGGAAAATCTAAAAGACAGCTTTATGCTTTGACTTAACTTTGTCTGTGAATTGAAAAGGAACTTGCCTTTCTTCAGCTCTGGGAAGGAGGGACAACTCGGGAGCTTAATGACAGGTCACTGACCCCACCCTAGTGGACTGTTAGGCTTTGTGATCTGGATTGAAAGTGGACACCCCCAGTCAGCCTCTCTGCATCCCTTCCCGCACATTCTTTCTGAGGGTGAAACTAAAAGCAATAGTTTAGTTTGTGGTTACCTTTATTTCAACAGAGTTTAACTTTTAGAACCACCTACTTAAAACTAATGATGAAATTAATAATAAAAGTTATTTATTGTGGGGCATGGTGGCTGATGCCTGTAATCCCAGTGCTTTGGGAAGCTGAGGTGGACAGATCACGTGAGGTCAGGAGTTTGAGACCAGCCTGGCCAATGTGGTGAAACTCTATCTCTACTAAAAATATAAAAATTAACTGGCCATGGTGGCGCAAGCCTGTAATCCTAGCTACTCTGGAGGCTAAGGCAGGAGAGTCACTTGAACCTGGAAGACGGAGGTTGCAGTGAGCCAAGATCGTGTCACTGTACTCCAGCCTGGGTGACAAGAGAACGAGACTCTGTCTCAGGAAAAAAAAAAAAAAAAAAGCTATTTATTGAGCACATATTATGTGCCAGGCACTGTGCTATTTTCTCTGCATGCTTTTTTCTCACTTAGTTCTCACAACAACCTGTGCAGTAGATGCCTTTTTTGTTGTTAAAAATTTTTTTAGGGATAGAGACTTGGTCTTGCTATGTTGCCCAGGCTGGTCTTGAATTCCTGGCCTCAAGCCATCCTCTTTGCCTTGACCTCTCTAAGTGCTGAGATTGCAGAAGTGAGCCACCACCCCCAGCCTGGTAGGTATCATTATTGTCCCCACTTTACAGATGAGGAAAATGAGGCTCAGAGAAATTATGTGATTTGCCCAAGTTGACCCAAAGGTGGGGGTTTTCTGGATTTGACACAATTTTGCAAGAGGGCTGATTCTTAGTGAAAGGGGAGAAACCAGCTTCTTCCACTTTGGGAAAGGTTGTGTCCTGCCATCCATGTCAGATGGTCCTAAAGAAACACTCACTAACCCTTGTTCTCATGTGTAGAGAAGGATCAGAACAGGGATTAGATGAAGAAAGACATAACAAAAGGGAGTGTCTGAATTTTTTCCTTTTGTCCAATGCAAGTCTGGTTTTGCAACTGAAAAATCCTAATCACTCTCAAAGTTAAAAACTCCAGAAATGTTATCTCCTGGTGATTTGTCTACAGCCTCTTCTACCAGGTACAAGGATTTGGTAGGCTGGTTTCACGGCTGTCACCTGTGTAGTCACACAAGGCCCTGAGTTTAGAAGGGCCCATCCTCACTTTAATGTTCTGCTGTCCATCTTGAAATTCTTAATAATTTTTAAATGAGAGACCATGCATTTTCATTTTGCCCTGGGCACTGCAAGTTATGTAGCTGATCCTGCAATTTGGGAGACTAAAATTAATGCAATATAACCAAGAATAGCTGCAGCCATGAGCTACTCCAGAACCAAAGCTGGGGTGCCTGGGGTCCTTCCCGTGTGTGCTCCGTTTGTGTGGAGAGTAAGTGACCACCCAAGGAAGTTGTCTATTCACTTGCCCTGCAGTGAGAACTGGTATTGACATCAGAGCAGGAGCTCGGCAATGAACCCATCAGAAGAGCCCAGTGGAACAGAGATGGAGGGAGCCCTAGGCCTATTTGAAAATCCCAGGAGAACAAGGACAGGTGGCTCAAGCTTCCCTGAGTCTGGATTTGCTTGATGCCCTGACTGGTGGCAGAGGGTCTGATTTCAATGCATCCGACATTAATATATCCTTCTGATCCCAGGCTGGAGCTCAGAGCCTTCAGTACCCCATTTTGTTTAGTTTTGTTTTTGAGACAGGATCTTGCTCCGTTTCCCAGGCTGGAGTGCTGTGGTGTAATCATGGCTCACTGTACCCTCAAACTCCTGAGCTGAAGCAATCTTCCTGCTTCCGCCTTCCAAGTAGCTAGGAGTAGAGGTGCATCCCACCATGCCCAGCTAATTTTTTATTTTTGGTAGAGACGAGGTCTCACTACGTTGCCTGGGCTGATCTTGAACTCCAGGCCTCACGTGATCCTCCTGCCTTGACCTTCCAAAGTGTAGGGATTACAGGAGTGAGTCACCATGCTTGGAAACTTTTTTTTTTTTTTAGATGGAGTCTCGCTCTGTCACCCAGGCTGGAGTGCACTGGCACTATCTCAGCTCACTGCAACCTCCATCTCCCACGTTCAAGTAATTCCCCTGCCTTAGCCTCCTGAGTAGCTGGGATTATAGGCGCCTGCCACCACGCCCAGCTAGTTTTTATTTTTAGTAGAGACGGGGTTTCACCATCTTGACCAGGCTGGTCTCAAACTCCTAACTTCAGGTGATCTGCCTGCCTCGGCCTCCCAAAGTGCTGGGATTACATGCGTGAGCCGCCACACCCAGCCGCCTGGCAACATTTTGATTTATAAATAATTTGTCCCATCACAAGGCAAGGGCAGCCCATTGAAAAACCCAAGTCTTTCTTTGTTGGTTTGTCATACTTTGTCTCTCCTCTCTCCTCTTTCCTTCCTTCCTTCCTTGTTTTTTGATTTTGTTTTTGAAACGGCGCCTTGCTCCATCATCAGGCTGGAGTGTAATGGTGCAATCTTGGCTCACTGCAACCTCTGCCTCCTGGGTTAAAGCGATTCTCCTGCTTCAGCCTCCCAAATAGCTGGGACTACAGGCATGTGTCACCATGCCTGGCTAATTTGTTGTATATTTAGCAGAGATGAGGTTTCACCATGTTAGCCAGGATGGTCTCGAACTTCCGACCT
>NC_045439.1:36939345-36959509 GCF_002776525.5 Piliocolobus tephrosceles | reverse complement strand
GATCTCAGTTTACTGCAACCTTCACTTCCCGGGTTGAAGCATTTCTCCCACCTCAGCCTCCTGAATAGCTGGGATTACAGGTGTGTGCCATCTTGCTCGGCTAATTTTTGTATTTTTAGTAGAGACAGTGTTTTGCCACGTAGGCCATGCTGGTCTCAAACTCCTGGCCTCAAGTGATCCGCCCACCTTGGCCTCCCAAAGTGCTGGGATTACAGGCATGAGCCATGCGCCTGGCCAAAATATCTTTCAAGGAGAAAGAAAGTCCAAGCTGCTCTGAACCATTTGGCTTCCATGCTATAGTAAAGATATATAAATCATCATTGCTGGACATCCATAGATATATATTCACTGCTTCCTTGGTCTACTCGGTCTCCTAACCGCTGTCCCAGAATTTGGGGTGTTAGCCCCCAGACTGCCTTACTGCTAAAGCAGAATTCTGATATCCCTGGCTGCTCTGTGCTGTTTCTATACTGTCTGCCCCCAGGGCCTCTCTCTGGCTGGCTCTGATCTGGCAGCCTGCTCATTGCTCTGCGTTGTCATGGAGAAGGTTTTAGAAACATATTGTTGAACTGTGGGTGTATTTCTGCCACCTGGTAACAAGTGAGTTTGTAGAAAAGCCACAATGGAGGAAAAGAAAGCGCTCTTGGAGGACAGAGCTAGTGCCAGGGAAGCCAGCCGTGGCAGAGGGATGGGAGCCTGCACTGCTGTTTGCTGTTTGGTATTCTGTGCAGGCAGCAGAGTGCTGGTTGCCTTGGTTTCTGCAGGACTCCTGGGAGCTTGTGGCAGACGGAAGGCCATAGCCTCTGCAGAAGTTTGCAGATTCTAGGAAAATGAATTGCCATGCAGCCTAATCAGTGGGAGGAGACCAAGTGGGCTCTCAGCCATTGAGATGCTCTGATGTAAATTTATGCTTCATGTAGACAGAAAAGCTGCCCTCTGCTTATGTATGCCATCAGGCTGCCCTTGACCCATCTGTGCCAACTCCTCATGGGGCCTAGATGTCCTAGCCACCTGGGCACCCCCTCCACCCTCCCACCCCCAGTTCCTGCAAGGACTTCAGACAGTCAATTTAGGGCACCTGCCACACCTCTGTCTGCAACTTTGTAGGTCAAAAACAGTTGAATATTGACAATTTCATATTGTTCAACCTAATTGAAAGCTTCAGGGTGACTTGACACTTTCATCAGGCTTAGATAAGATCATTTTAAAAAATCATTAATAGATTTTCTCTTGCCTGATACAATCTCTTCCCTTCTAAATTATTCTAAATCCTGGTACTCTGTGTCCATGTCGTCTTCATCTTCCAAATGATGTATATGCTACTAATTATGCCCTCAAACTACAGAGCATACTGCCTTTCCCTTGAGAAGGTTTGTATACTCTTTCTACTCCTTGAGGTAGAGACTAGATCCATTCCCATGCCCATATAGAGAAAACGTATCTTCTTCTTCTTTTTTTTTTTTTTTTTGAGACAGAGTCTCGCTCTGTTGCCCAGGCTGGAGTGCAGTGGCCAGATCTCAGCTCACTGCAAGCTCCGCCTTCCGGGTTTACGCCATTCTCCTGCCTCAGCCTCCCGAGTAGCTGGGACTACAGGCGCCCGCCACCTCACCTGGCTAGTTTTTTGTATTTTTTTAGTAGAGACGGGGTTTCACCATGTTAGCCAGGATGGTCTCGATCTCCTGACCTCGTGATCCGCCCGTCTCGGCCTCCCAAAGTGCTGAGATTACAGGCTTGAGCCACCGCGCCCGGCCGAGAAAAGGTATCTTCTAATGGACTCCAAAGATGGGTTAATTGGTTTGATTACAAGCACAAGAAACTATATATTTGTATTACTTGTACATTCTTTTTAAATATAGTACAATGTTTATTTAAAATCTGAGCTGGGCCAGGCATGGTGGCTCATGTTTTTTATCCCAGCACTTCGAAGGCTGAGGTGGGCAGATCACTTGAGCCCAGGAATTAGAGATCGGCCTAGGCAATGTGGCAAAACTCCATCTTCACAAAAAATTTAAAAATTAGCCGGGTGTGGTAGCATGAGCCTATAGTCCCAGCTACTTGGGAGGCTGATGTGGGAGGATCACCTGAGTCTGGGGAAGTTTTAGGCTGCAGTGAGCCAAGATCACACCACTGGACTCCAACCTGGGCAACAGAGTGTGAGACCCTGTCTCAAAAAAAAAAAAAAAAAAAAATTCTGATCTGCCAACTTACAATTTTTCCACCAACTCGGGGAGCTGAAACTTTCACAGGCTTCACAATCTTTTGCTTAGGGGACGCACTTGTGGATCTTTTTCGATGCTTACTTAGCCTATTTTGCTTCCTTAGCAGCCCTGTAAGCTTGTTCTGGTTGAGCTTTTTTAACTCCAAATTTCTGATTCCTCTTGGCCATTAGATTAGCAAGAGATGCATCACTAATGGCCCCCTGGAATCTGACTGCTTGGCAGTTTCTTTTCATCTGAATTTCTTCCAAATGTCCCTTTTTGTGCTTTCTTCTGTAGAGGATAATCCGGTTTATCTACCACGCGTCCCTCTTGGAAAGGAAAGCTGACTTGTACTTTACATTAAGAAACTGGAAAACGTCCCTGGCCATCCTGGTGTAGCGCCTTCCGTGTCTAGGGTAGACCTTGTACTCGCTAAAACTGCACAACTTGACCTTCAGGGTGGCAGTTCCAGGGGAAAAGAAAAGATGGCAAAGGGAAGGAGGGGATCATGGGAAGAGCCATTCTTCTTATGAGAAGTTTTGGCAACTTTTGAAAAGTCTGTGCTTACCCTTATCTACGTACATATGACATCTACAGACTATGAATGCATTTTGCATCAGGACCCAAATAGCAACTTTCAGGTTCTGAGGCATCTGCCCTCTCCTTCCTCCTCCCTGGATCTTGATTCAGCTGCTTTAAGGTGGCTCTTGACAGGCCTCTTATTTTTCTGTTGAGGCATGGGCTTATTTAGCCATCCTCAGCCTCTCGAGATTTATATCCCGCCTGAATTTTTCTGTCTGTGGCATCAGCCTAGTATTTCCCAGTCTCTCCCTTTTCTTTCCTTATTTCGATGCTCTCACTGCATTCTCTCCTTTTTTGAACATAAAGATGATTTTACTTATTTTAGTAACCTCTTAACCAGCCCTTTCCCTTCTCAGAGGTTTTTACACACTTCCCTCCCTCCTTCCTCTGTTTCCACTTCTTTTAGTGGCTATAAGAAGTGGGAGTCCAGGCAGAACTCTAGACCCACCTAGGGCAGCAGAGGCAGACTGTGAAACCCAAGCCCAGAGCTTTTGGCTGAACCCACATCAAATAATGAGAACTGCTTCAATTCTCATATGCTTTTGTTGTGAATTGCAAACAGGCGGCAAGAGGGGGTTGTCTGGTAAATGCCACCTGTGGATCAGATGAGATTAAGTCCACTAGATTTCCCTTTCCAGGAAGGAAGCAGGTGAGCTTCCAGACTTTCCAACACAATCCCCTGGCTTCATGTGATGATGAAAACAGGCACCTATATATGGAGAAGAAGTAGCCAGTTATAAGTAGGAATACTGAGTATAGACAATGCCCAGAAAATAAAAAAAGGCAGCTGGCAGCCCGAAGATGGAGAGAGCAAAGGGGAGATTTTTATTAAATGCTTTAAAATTGATTTTTTAAAAAAATGCTGCTTTTAGCAGAATAAAGTCTTCTGGAAAACTACATACCTAGTGATAATTGGAAGCCAAGTCCTGGACACTTGCAACCACCCACAATAAGATCAGCAAGTGTGGAGGGTCTAGAGCACAATTTCTGGCCAGGAGAGGGGTCTTATTCCTATTATTCAAATAGATGGATGGCATCTAACTTCCCTTTAAGCTCCATAATATTGTAATCTGGTGGCCTAGCCACAAATGACACAAATTTGCCATAAAGTAAATAATTACCAATGAACAAGAAGGTAGAGGAGGGAGAATCTACCAGTGGGAGTTAATCAATCACACATACAAACTGCCCTTGAGTTAGACTTGCCTTCTAGAGCAGTGCTTCTCAAACTTTAATGTACAACACGAATCAACTGGGGATCTTGCAAAAGGAAAAAATAGAAAAGAAAAAGCAGACTCGGACTCAGAAGGTCTGGGGTGGAGTCTGAGCTCTTCGTTTCTTTTTCTTTCTTTCTTTTTCTTTTTTCTTTTTTTTGAGATGGAGTCTCACTCTGTCACCCAGTCTGGAGTGCAGTGGTGCCATCACGGTTCTCTGCAATCTCTGCCTCCCGGTTCAAGAAATTCTCATGCCTCAGCCTCTCAAGTAGCTGGGATTACAGGCATCCACAACCACGCCTGATTAATTTTTGTATTTTTAGTAGAGACGGGGTTTTGCCATGTTGGCCAGGCTGGTCTTGAAGTCCTGACCTCAGGTGATCCACCTGTCTTGATCTCCCAAAGTGCTGGGATTGGAGGCATAAGCCACCGAGCCCAGCCTAACCTTTTCATTTCTAATAAATTTCCAGGTGATACCAGCGCTGCTGGTCTGTGGGCCACACTCTGGAATAGCAAGGTTCTCGAGCAGGGCTACCCAACAGAAATTTCAGTGATGATGGAAACGTTCTATATCTGTGCTAGCCACCAGCCATATGTTTTCTGCTGAGTGCTTGCCATGTGGCTAGTGTGACTGAGGAGCTAAATTTTTAGTTTTACTTAAATTTAATTAACTTACTTTTTTTTCATTTTCTGTTGCTATCACAAAATTTAACTAATTTACATTTAAATAGGCGTATGTGGCTAGAGACTATTGAATTGGAAAGCACAGCTCTAGAGCAGTGGTTCTCAACCTTAAGTGCACATCAGAATCACCTGGAGAGCTTGCGCAAACACAGATTGATGGTCCTACCCCCAGAATATCTGATGCTGATCCTGCTGGCCCAACGACCACCCTTTGAATACCTCTGCTCTAGAATACCTCTGCTCTAGAATATGCATCATCCCTGATGTGGTAAGCTTCAGGGTCAGCACAAGAGTCCGTCGTCTTGTCTCTGGGCAGTGAGCCTCAGTCCATCCTTAGTGCCAGCAGGACCCACCTGGTGGCATTAAGCTCCAATGAGATCTGAGCTTTCTCCCTGCAGGCCTTATACATAGACATTGCTGGCAGTGATTCAAATGGCTGCCATTGGGATGCTCCAGGAGGTCCCCTGGGTTATAAAATATCATTCTCACTGATTCCCAAGAAGCAACAGAACATATTGGTTAAAAGCATGTGCTGGGCCGGGCGCAGTGGCTCAAGCCTGTAATCCCAGCACTTTGGGAGGCCGAGACGGGCAGATCACGAGGTCAGGAGATCGAGACCATCCTGGCTAATACAGTGAAACCCCGTCTCTACTAAAAAATACAAAAATCTAGCCGGGCGAGGTGGCGGGCGCCTGTAGTCCCAGCTACTCCGGAGGCTGAGGCAGGAGAATGGCGTAAACCCGGGAGGCAGAGCTTGCAGTGAGCTGAGATCCGGCCACTGCCCTCCAGCCCGGGCAACAGAGAGAGACTCCGTCTCAAAAAAAAAAAAAAAAAAAAAAGCATGTGCTGTACAGCCAGACTAAGGGAATCCAAGCTGGCTTTGCTCAACACTGGCTGTGTGACTATGGGCATATAATTGCTTAAAGTTCATGCCTCAATTTTATCATCTGTAAAATGGAAGTAATAACAGTACCTACCGCATAGAGAATCTTGTGAGAATCAAGTGCTTAAAACAGTCACCTGCACAGTGTAAGCGCTTAGTACACATTGGCTATCATTACTCCTGCAATCCCAGCATTAGCAAATTGCTCCCTTCTGCTATGCATTTGCTCACCCTGCAGGTTCTCTGGAAATAAGCAGATGTTCCTGGGAAGCACACTCTGCCTACTGTACAATTTTGCAGAGGATTCAGGAGTACTCTGAGGTCCACTAGGGCATCCCTCTAGGTTATCCAAGGATAGAAGAAAGGTGACAAGGTAGGAGAGCTCCTAGAAGGTTGCCATACTCTTCATCCTCACTTCCCCATGCACAGTGAGAGCCAGGATGGGTCAGCCTACCTGTTTAGCATCTCTGTGTATTGATGCATGTCCAAAGAGGAGAACAGACATCTACAAACCCAGGCCTGAAGCTAGCCTCCATGCAGTTGTCAACAAGGCCAGAGGGCCAGGAAGGGAGACTGGGGACATTTGGTGAGGCTTCTCAGGGAAAGTCATTAGTTGAGGATGAAGTGATGCTAAGGCATATCTCTCCTTCCTGCTCCAACACTACCCCTACAGTGAGCCCATCAGCACTCTCCCCAGTTGGGCTTGTCCCAGACCCTCTTCCTCATTCCTGTGTGGCCATAGCAGAAGATGGCTGTACAGTCCAGAATTCCTGCCAAGTACCACCACATGCTGTAGTACCAGAGTCCCCCCGAACAGTGGTTCTCCCACAACCTCTCCTACTTGGGCCTGCTAAAGATGCTATCCTAGAACTTGGGTATCACCAGGACAGAAGCACACCCTCTTTGCCCTAGAAAGACACAAATTTTAAAGCATTCTGTCATTTTACCCATCATTTAAGAAGTCTTAAAATAAAATTTCCAAAATTATTATCAGATGTCAATTTTATTGCCAAACAAGGTAAATGAGTAAACAAGTAAATCCCTACCTCCCCCAGCCCCCACAACCCCAGGATTACTGCTTGTTACCAGGGGAACCATTTTTCCAGAGCCCCTCATTTGGAATGGTTGGAAGATTGCCACACAGCAAGGACTACCCCCCAAAGGGCTACCATTCAAGCCTAGTGTCCACCAGGACCACTTGGCTTAAGGTCGATCTACCCCATTCCTTCCTTTACCATCTTCTCTAATTTAGGATATCAGTATCCACAAATTGAGTGCTATTTGCCAGATTGTGCTAACTGCTTTCCAAGAACTAAATGATTTAACAACTCCCTACCAAATAGGATCTATTGTCTCCATTTCACAGGGGACAAGAGGAACGAGTTGAGAATAGCTTGAATAAGTCAAGACACTTGTTCCTTTGCCAAACTCTTTGCCTTAAGTTGTGATAACCACAGGGAATAGATTTTTCAGAATTAGGTGGATGTCAGTCATTCTGTTATACTATATTCCTGAATGTTGGCATTTTGGCATCTTAATTCTATTTCTCAATACATCTCTGACACCCAGTGAGAGAATGCACTGGGAAGGAGAAGTGTAGTGGCAGCATGAAAACCCTTTGTCAATATGAGGCCTGATGATGGATTTGGGAGATGCAGACACCATGCTCACAAGCCACAGCCTGAAGCAGCCTTGGGGCTGGAGGCAGGTGGGAGCAATGGAACTTTACAAGGGGCAGCTCAGCCTTCCCAGAGATTAGCCCTCCCTGGAAGAATAAGATGGCTGTAGTTCCTCCCTTTGCAAGAACACTGATGCTGGAAGCAGTAAGGGTGGGCGTGTGCATGTGCATGTGCATGCGCACTTGCACATGTGTCCTCAAACACAGAAATATGTATCATTCACAAGAAAGTCCTGTGAACTGTGTAAGTGTCTGACACAAAAATATGCCATCAATACTGTACTAATGGAGGGCTGGGCGCCATGGCTCATGCCTATAGTCCCAGCACTATGGGAGGCTGTGGTGGGTGGATAACTTGAGGCCAGGAGTTTGAGTCCAGCCTGGCCAACATGGCGAAACCCCATCTCTACTAAAAACACAAATTTAGCCGGGTGTGGTAGCATGCACCTGTAATCCCAGCTACTTGAGAGGCTGAGGCATGAGAATTGCTTGAATCCAGGAGGCGGAAGTTGCAATGAGCCAAGATGGCGCCACTGCACTCCAGCCTGGGCGATAGAGCAAGACTGTCTCAAAACCAAACCAAAACAAACAAACAAAAAATTGTATTAGTGGAGAGGAATAAAGGCAAGAACACTTCAAAATGACAGCTAATTTAAAAATCACTTTGGATTAGGTTTTTGTGCTCATTTGAGACATGACTGTATTTGATGAATTGGGAAGTAATAATACTGCAAATGATGACATTATCAGCGTTTCTCCGAAAGAAACCATCCCACATTCCATATCCTAACATCTGCTACAGTAAAAAGATAGATAGAGGGAGAGAGACAGAGACAGAGACAGAGAGGGAGACAGAGAAAGAGAGATGAATCACCTTCAATGGTATTGCCTGTCATGACTTTAAGAGAGGCAGCATTGAAAACTGGGCAAGAACTCTACCCTCTGTCCCAGCCCTGACCTATTGGAAACCAAAGCAGCGCCAGGGATAGTAATGAAGGGCTGGGGGCTTGTTGGGAAGATCCATGGGGTTGGGAGGAGGCGTATGTAAAGAGAGATGCCAGGGAGCTCTGTGTAACAGAGCACATATGAACTGATGAACTGCTCTTGTCTAAAGACACACATAACCAAAGCATATGATCAGGTGTGATACTCAGGTGCTATGCCAGACACCCAAGGCCGAATGTGACATATATAAGGCCTAAACGACATTTTTAGAACTGAGAGTTTTCTGCTTCCGGGTCCCTGAAAGCCCCTTTGCAGGTTGTGTAAATTAATACCAAGTTTCCTTATGTTCCTCTGCCAAATGTTTCGCTGGGTGAAGATGTGCTCATACAGCAGAGAAAAGGCAAGCCTGCATAGCAATCTTTGGGCTCAATTACCTGGAAGGCTTAAGAAGTGTGATATTCTGGTTTACTACATTCTTTTATGGATTCAGTATTGACCAGAAATTTCTTTTTGTTGAGACTTTTAAATTGGAAATGGTTCTGCAATTTTGACTTTCTTGTCTCAGCAAGAACAGTCAGATGACAGAGCTGGTACCAAATGATGTTTGGTGAATTAGGACTCTGCACAGCCTGAGGCTCGGTTCTCTAGGTCGAAGATCATTATTTATGTTGCCTCTCTTAAACGCATGACAGGCAATGCCCCTTAAAGGTGATTCATATCTCTCTCTCTCTCTCAGTTTATCTCTCTGTCTTTGTTTACTGAAATTTAAAGCTGATTAAGTGCATGGCATGAATTTGACCTGATTAATCAAGGCTTCTCCAAGAAAAAGAGAGCAGCAGTGACTAAATGATGATTGAATGGTGGATGACTTGTCCTTAGGAAGCTGAAAATGTTTGAAGTTAGTGCCTTGAAGGACCATCAGGTCTGCCTGCAGATGGATATTCAGGTGAGAAGGTTGTTCAGCCCAACATGGAAACAAAGATGTCGTCTGCTCATGACATTGTACATACGTGATCTCCAGGGTCAATGATCAGAGAGACTGTTTCTCCAGCACCAAGGGCAGTGCCTGGCACATAGCAGGGGCTCACTGAAAATATGTTGAATGAATGGAGTCCTGCTTAGCTGGTCTATACACATTTCCTCTGGTCACCATTCATTTGTCCATCCATCCCTCTGTCCTTTTCTCCATCCAGTATCTACGTGCTTACCATATGTGAGATGTAAAACCATTGGCTGTAAGGGATTCTATGCTAAACAAGATACAGCCCTTTATTTAGAGTCACCTCTATTTCAATGGACTTTGTAAAGGTGAAGAAATACGTGATGGATTTTACAGAATAGCCCGAACACAGACTGCATTCTTATATATCTTCACTATCCCAGAGAGTCTTTGCCTTCAGCAAATCCTGGTTACTGCCCTCATTGGAGAGTCACAGCCTGCATGCTTCCAAAAAGAATCTTCCACCATCCTCTCTAGATATGGTGTAGGCATTGGGTCACTGCCTGAGCAGGACACTAAACTAAGCTTCACTGATGATTTCATCTGAAATCGTTTTGTCCTTCTTGCTTCCATGGTAATGAACTAAAGCTAAGCTTCTTCCAATGCCTCCCATACCTCCTCACTTCATTTCACATTCTCTGTTTTGTAGAACAAGAGGATGCTCCAAGAGGACAAATGTGATGGTCTGTGATCACTTCAAGGCTGCAATCCCCTGGGTGGTAAGAACACATCCAGCATGGTGCTGTAAAGCAAATTCTGGGCACTTGTTAGAATATCATTTAGGGACAATTCCACCCAGAAGAATATACATCAGGAGCCATTTTTTCCACCCACTATCCTTGTTCCACCTCCAACATTCTCTTGCTGCATTTCAGAATAGGAAACAACCTCTTCTCTCTGGCGTTGCTTCAAGAAAAGGATATAAACAATGGGCCCAACAACGATTCTGGAAATTGCTTCTCCTCAGAAAGCAATATGGATATTTATCCTAGAATATGGAGGTCAGCCTATACTCTAGCAGATGGTCTAGAACATTCTTTATTGTCACTAGCTTTGGCTTCTGTTTTTGCTTCCCCCCCTCCCCCACGCCAGGGTTTTACCATGTTGCCTGGGCTGGTCTCGAACTCCTGGATGCAAGTGATCCTCCTACCTTGGACTCCCAAAGTGTTGGGATTACAGGCATGTACCACCATACCCAGCCCTGTTTTTGCCTTAATTCTACTTGGCTATATGGATTTTTGTTTTTTGAAGAATCTAAAAGATTTTGCCTTTACACAGAGCATCTCTCTAAGTGCAAACTTCTAATTTGGTGAGATTCAGATCTGGGCCTTTGCAACACATGGGATACTGTAATTTGTGATTTTCAAGACTACTCCTTTCTGCAACAGGTCATGACAGTACATCACACTCTGTAACCACGGTACAGTTACATGACCCTTCCTATTTATAGCAATTGCACCTTTGGTTCCAGAGTTGTAGAAGTGGGGAACCCATCTGGATTCTGATTCACCCTCACAGTGTTTGTGTGACAGAGAGGGCAGAAATCATGATCCCTGATTCTACAGGTTGGGGAAACCAAGGCACAGAGAAGCAATCTACCCAAAGTCACTCAGTAAGCCAGAAAACAAACTGGGTAAAGATCCAGGCAAGACCACTTATGTTCCTTTCAGTGCCTTATCTGAAAAATCAGATTGTCTCCTCCAATGAATGCACATATTTTGGAAGTAAGTAGTTTTAAAGTGGAATTTTCTATGAAGGTTTCAAAAGCCCTTTACCAACTCAAGAACCACAAGGTAAGAACCAGAATCATATTAACCTTTTAGTTAAATGCTTCTGGCTCATGGATGATAACCAATTATTTCAACTCACTGACAACCTGGTTACCCACAAGAAGAAAATTTAAGTACAAAATTCACCCATTCAAGAAATAAACCTCGGTACACAGGTTTATTTCCTTTCCTTGTTTCATGACATCTTAAACCTAACTCCCAAGCACTGCTTCCTTCTACACAATACACCTTTTATACTTGTTGGCATGGGACGGGGTGGGAGTGAAGGGTTGACAGTGTGTGTGTGTGTATGTGTGTGTAACAATCAGCCATTTCAGGGACAATTTTACCCAGCAGAATATATATGAAATACGTTTAATGTAGTAGTTCTCTACCCTGTTTCCTTTCTTTCTTTTTTTGGTAACTTTTTATTCCTGATCCTGGTTTAATGTAAAAAGTGATGTTTTGCTTCCTACCTTCCTTGATGAAGGCAGAGTCAATGGGTGGATATGGCAGTGGGGCAATTTCAGCTTAATGGAAGGGAAGCACTCTAAGGGTTAAAATTGCCTGATGACAACTGAATGTGACCTTTTGGACCATGGAGTGACCTGGTATTGCAAGTATTTCACCCCAGAGGCTAAATGACCATCTGTCCACGATGCACTGCCCCTTCCAACACTAGGGATCCATATTCCCAGAAAGAAACTAGGCTGACAGCAATCCTCCTGCCTCCCCCTCCAGGTCAAGAAAGGCACAAAAAGGACCAACAAATAATACTGACATGGTGCTTTGGATCCAGGAGGACTTGCGGTACCAGGAGAGGAACACTGATGGTCCCATCTGGAGAATGGGAAAGGTGAGGCATTGAGAGAGTGAAATACTTTCAGGTATAGTTGAGGGGGTACCAGGAAATTTAAGGGGGAGACTTTTTCCTGGGGGCAGGCGGAGAAGGTACACGGCCATTGATAGTGAACACAACTCTCAACAAAGAGGCAATTCCAGCTCTTCGGCCACCACAGTAAAGCAGCCAAGGATACCCTAATTGTCCTCAGAGAAGTGGAGATGATTCCTTCACAGAGGGAATCCTACACTCCAAACTCTCTGGGGCCCACCCTTGAGACTGCATGCAGGGCTGGAGATTTAGGCAGGAACAGCCTGGGCAGGCACGTAAGGTAGCTCTGCTTCTTAAGGCATGACTGCTGTCTTCATGGAGTGGGCCCCACCCTGCAAGGAAGCTTAATGGAATGGAACACTGCTGCCAAAGGAATCCACCCCCTCCAGGGGCTGGGGGCTTCTATTAAAGCTAAACAGCATCACCAAACCAACCAATTTCCTGTGCCACTCGGTAGAATAAGGAGGGAGGGGGCAAAGGACAAAAATCGAACATTATCTGCAGATGATTGTCTAACTAGAAAATCCAAAGGACTGAACTGGAAAACTATCAAAACTGGTGAGAATTTGCTCAGGTGGCCGATTAAAAGTCAGGTCTAAAAAATCAACTGTTTTTTGGATCATTTGGGCATGGCTTGACACCTTGGAGGAGCTGTGTTTTTCTGGGAGGCCTCCGCGCTTTGTGCAGCTTGCCATATTTTGAAAGATGGAGGTGAGCCAGGGTGATGTTCCCTCAGCAGTAGCAACTCTGTCTCAGACACCAATGTCGAACAGGTGCCTGGGGCAACTGCTGCAGAAAGGGTGGGGACAACCACCTCTGCCCTCTCCTGGGGGGCCCTCTCACCAGTCCTGATCAGCCCCTTTCCCCCAAGCTTCTCTATTCCAGCCCAAGAGACACATAGGGAAGTCTGGCAAGGGTCGGTGCAGGAGCCATCAAGGGTGGATGCGGGCAGATTGTGCTGTCATCTCCAAACGAAATAAGTTTTAAAAACAAAGAGGGCCAGCTGATAGGTCCCACAAGTCTGTACTGTTGTTGCCTCACTGGTCAGAAGCCTTGAGAGGCCACCGCGCTGTGCACTGAGCAGGGACTCCCACGATGGTCAAAGTGGTCGAGGGAGGCCCCACGGGGCTGTGCGTGCCAATCTGACTGGCGAAGAGCTGCAGTTATTTGCGGTCCAGGCTGGCGTGTAGCTGGGCCTCCCGCACCATCCGGTCAAAGGAGCGCGTGTTGGTCTCCTCCCGCACCTTCTCCCGCACGTGGAAGGAGGCCCGGGCCGTGGAGCGGGCGCTCTCCAGTGCACTGCGCCGTTCCCGCGACAATTGCTCGCTGCGCTCCAGCTTGCGCCCGATGGCCTGGAGTAGCTCTCTCCGGCGGCAGTCTTCGTCCCTCTCCACCTTCTCTTTGTTGGCACGCTGGGCTCGTTCCTTCTCCAGCCGGCTCTGGCCCACGCGCCGCGCCTTCTGCTGCACTGCTTCCTCGGCCACCTGCGTCGCGTGCTGCAGCCGTCGCTCCCCCGCCCGGGCCAGCGCCTCCAGGTGCGCCTGATGTTCCCGCTCTTTGCGCTCTGCCGCCTCCTTGGCCCGCCGACCCTGCAGCTCCTCTCGTCGGGCCCGCTCTCGCAGCTCCCGGGTGCGCTGCTCCACCAAATGCTCGTAGTTCTCCTGCGCGCGGCCCAAGCTGGCTTCCAGCGAGTTCCGCAGGCCCTCTCGCTCCTGGCGCTGCTGCCGGGCCCGGCCCTGTAGCAGCGCCTCGTGGCGCGCCCGCTCGGCCCGGCTCAGCTCCCGCTTCTCCCGCTGTAGCTGACCCTCCTGCCGCTGCTTGGCGCGGGCCGCGCGCTGGGCGCGCTCCCTGCGGATCTGCTCGGCCCGCTCCCGCCCTTCCTGCAGGCCTTCCTCACGTTGCTTCAGGTTCTGCTCCTGCTGAAGCTTGCGCAGCCGATCCTCCCGGGCCGTGCGCTCCGCCCGCTCCCGCCGCAGTAGGCCCTGGCGCTCGGCCAGCTCCCGCCGCCGCTCCTCGCTGCGCTCGTACTGCCGCTGCCGCCGCCGCGCCGCCTCGCGCTCTTCGCGGCCACGGCGGCCTCGCCGCTCCTCCACCTGCGCGGCCCAGGCTCTGCGGCCCTGCTCCAGGGCGCGCTGCTTCTCCCGCTCCTCGCGCTCCCGCCGCTGCTCGGCGCGCACGCGTTGCAGCTCCCACTGGCCGTGGGCCGCCGCGCGTTGCTCCAGCAGCAGGAGCTCCTCCTGGTGCCGCGCCAGCATGAGCGCCGCGATCTTCCGGTCACGTTCCGGCACCCCGCGCAGGCCGCGCTCGGCACGCACTTGGCGCACGATGCGTTCCACGTGCTGAGCGGTCTGCGGCGAATGGCTCAGGTCGCCGAGGCTGAAGCTGCGGCCGGTGATCGGAACCAGGGTCAGGGCGGAGGGGCGGCCCGGAGCATTGGTGGTGGAGGACGCCGACCCCGCCGGGCAGCTGTTCCTGGCCGAGGCCCGAGGCGGCCAGCGCAGCTCTCTCAAGCTTTCCCCACTGTAGGATGACGACGATGCGCCCGACTCGGAGCTGAAGGCGCCCTCACGCCGGCGGGACAGTGAGTCCAGCGAATGGCTCTTCCTGCCTGTCCGAGAACCCGCTGGCGGAGGTTGGGTCCGCGCGGAGGAAGGACTGGGGGAAGCCTTGCGGGCCGCACGCGGCGCGGGCGAGGCCGGGAGGCTGGCGCTGCTGCAGCTGCTGCTGCTGCCCGCGCTTGGTGCCGAGGCCGCGGCGGCGGCGGCGGCGGCGGCGGCCGCGGCGGGGCCCAAAGGCGTAAAAAGGCGCCGCTTCTCCTCGCGCATGATGCGCTCGCGCTCGGCCCGGCATTGTTGCAGCTTGGCGCGCCGCTCCGCCTCGTAGGCCTCATACAGGCCGGTGGCCACCCGCATGGAGCGGCCCGGAGCCTCGCGCACCAGGTCGGCCAGGGCCCGTGGCAGCAGCTCCACTGGCTTGACCGCACAGCGGGCGCAGGCCTCTAGCGAGCGGGGGCTGGTCAGCACGTAGCGGCTGCCCTCCGCCTCCGGGCAGTCGAAGTTGAAGAGGTCAAGGTGCAGCAGCGGGGACTGCTCCCGCCGCCCGCCTTCTGCGGCTGCACACGGGACTTCTGCCTTGCGGGGCACCGCTGCGGAGGCCGAGGCCGAGGAGGCTGCGGGCTCCTGGGCGCCCTGGCCATCAGGGGGCACGGACGCCGCGGCCTCGTCCCCTCCGGAGTCGCCGGGCTCCGCTCCTGCCTTCTCTTCTTCAGGCACCGGGTCCACCATGACTGAGCCCTGTCCTTTGTTGGAATCTCTGCGGATCACAAGGAGGGACATCGAGGAATACATCTGAGAGCTGTTCCCCCCCTCCTCATCCATAGTCACCCCATCCCAACTTAATCCGCTTTCGGATTAGGCTCAGAGGCTTTGGTGGAACGTAAATCATAAAACCGATGTCGGAAAGCCCAGGCTGAGCACCAGAATGGGGATGGGGGTGGGGCAGACACTCGTGTTCAGAGAGCAGCCTGGGTCTCCCTCAGCCCCGGAATGCGGGATGGAGGCCTGTGGCGAGGCTCCCTTGGGCACCTGGCCCGCTAGACGCATCCCCTTTCTGCTGCAAGTTAAGATGAGAAGATCCAGGTGCAGGCAGGAGCTAGCGAGGGAGGCGCTGGAGGATTCCCGGGAGGATTAGCGTATTTGTTTGTCGCTTAGGCGGGCTACTGGGGATGCAGCTTTGCAGGAACAAAAAAGCAAGAGGCCTATGCATCCCAAGGGACCCCATTTGTCTAAGGGAAGAAGTTTATGGTTGATTTCCCCTGCCAAAGGAGACTCGGGCGCAGGGCCCCCGGGTGATTAAAGGGCTGGGAGAAGTCCCCAAAGGCCTTCTGGGAGGGGTAATGGATTCTTGCTCCAGCAGCTCTGGCAGGGCTTGCCGAGGGCTCTGCACGCTGCCTCCGCCCCCACCTCCACCCCCACTGGGTGTTTGCTGGAGATGGAGAAGGTGCCTGGATGCTCTCAGACGCACCGGATCTCCTCCAAGTCTGAATGTGCTAAAGATACCATCCACCCCAGTCTGGGTTCAGATACCCGCCCTCGGGTGCCCTCCGAGTTCCCCCACAGCATCCCAGTGGGTGGGCTCCTGGAGCGCAATGAACCTGGCCGCCCAGGTTCCCGCAGCTCCCAGTACCCGAGCCAGTTTACTCACCCCGCGTCCTGGGCTTCGGCCCCGCGCCAAGGGCTTTTGTTCGCAGCTTGCCGCTGTCCCCTGCGCTTCTTCAGTCTCTGCGCCGGCGGGGTCGGGTTACTGCCGGCTGCAACCGCGAAAGGAGCCCTATCTGCCGCTGCCAGCGTCTCTCCATGGGGTCTGCGAACAGGGCGCGCGCACCCCAGATGCTACCTAAACGCGGGAGGGGGAGTGCGACAAAGTCTCCCTGAAATAACGCGGCTCTGCACCCTTCCCTCACACTGATTCTTTAAAAAAGAAGCCCGGTTCCGTCGCTGCTGCATCGCTCTACACCTCTACAACCGTGGAGGTACCGCGGGTCCCACGCTGCCCCGTGCGCCTCCTGGCGGACACTCGAGGGTGCTGGTTTGTTTGCTTGGAGAACGAAGGAGAAATTTTTGTTTAAATGTATATGCACACACACATATGTATGCATATACACACATAGAATATGTATATATACACCCTACACAGATACAGGTAGATATAGGTATAGATATGGATAGATACTGATATATAGATCACCAGGAAACCCTAGTCTTTCAGCAGCCTAACTGGGTAGAATGAAGGAATTGCTCAGATTGTTTCTAAAGGAAATCTTGAGGAGCAAACAAACTTGATAGCGAATAATTGGGTGGAAATATGGCGCCTGATGCAAAGTGTGATTTTTTTTCAATGAAAAGCTAAAAACAGGCTGGTCAAGGTGGCTTACGCCTATAATCCCAGCACTTTGGGAGGTCGAGGCCAGTGGATTACTTGAGTCTAGGAATTTGAGACCAGCCTGGACAACATAGCGAGACCCCGTCTCTAAAAAATTTTTAAAGAATTAGCTGGGGTGGTGTCCTGTGCCTGTAGTCCCAGCTACTCCAGAGGCTGAGGTGGGAGGATCACCTGAGCCCAGGAGGTTGAGGCTGCAGTGAGCCATGACTACGCCACTGCACTCCAGGCTGGGTGACAGAGTGAGACCCTGTCTCAAACAAATAAAACAAAATAAAAACAAACAAAAACTAAGAACACTCATAGGTTTGAGGCAGGTGGAACATGTGTAACTGGTGTTTAATGCAATGTTTTATGACTTCCTGGTTATAGATAATAATTATAACCAGTTAGTGCCATAGAATGAGTATTATTTTGAGACATCTCCTGCCCACCTCTTTTCCATTTTGAGTGGTAGTGGCCATAGGAGACAGATTGGAGGAGTGCTTGATGGAGGGAAGTTGAGGAGAGGATGGGATAAAACATTAGAGGGCATGTTGAACTATGCATTGAATAA
Organism: Piliocolobus tephrosceles; assembly: GCF_002776525.5. Lineage (NCBI taxonomy): Eukaryota > Metazoa > Chordata > Mammalia > Primates > Cercopithecidae > Piliocolobus > Piliocolobus tephrosceles. The sequence continues at coordinate 36,942,170 of NC_045439.1, read as the reverse complement.
CCTTGGCTGGGTGTGGTGGCACACACCTGTAATCCCAGCACTTTGGGAGGGTGAAGCAGATGGATCATTTGAGGTCAGGAGTTCGAGACCAGCCTGGCCAACTAGTGAAACTCCATCTCTACTAAAAATACAAAAATTAGTTGGGTGTGGTGGCACGTACCTGTAATCCCAGCTACTCAGGAGGCTGAGGCAGGAGAATCGCATGAACCTGGGAGGCAGAGGTTGGAGTGAGCTGAGATCTCACCACTGCACTCCAGCCTGGGTGACAGAGCGAGACTCCATCTCAAAAATTTTTTTTAATTAAAATAAATTTTAAAAAATAACCTTGACATTGTCAGGTAGGCTATGAGGAGAAAGAAAAGGGTTTTAAGTGGGGGAAAGGACATTATTTGGTTTTTATTTTAAGAACATAACTCTGGCAACAGTGAAGTGGAGGCTTTACAAAGGCCAGGGCCAAGAGGAGGCAGGAAGCCCAGTTAGCTGGACACTGTGGTCACCCCAGGCAGGAAGGATTGGGGCCAGAGAGGAACAGTGGCAGGAGGAATATGGCACATAGTGATGGGGAGGGCCAGGGAAGGATGGTTTCCTTTTCGGACCTCCTGATTGAGGTGGAGCTGCTTAGCAGGTGACCGGTAAGTTGCGTCGAGATCTGGACTGGAGCTAGAATTAGGACATCGTGACCATATACCCGGTTCCTAAAGCCAACAGTGTGAGTGAGATCATTCAGGGAGGGCAGGTGGAACAATGAGAGAGGCTGACAGGGCATGGGTGGGGCTGCTAAGGGAAAAGGAATGCACGAAGAACACCAGCAAGGAGTGCAACAAGGACAGACAGCAAAGTGTGGTCTTGTGTGAGCTACCAGTGGGGCACTGTAGGAGAGTGCGCCCCTCATGTTAAGGGCTGTGAGGTCCAAGAGCTTTCACCTGGAGTCAAATACCCACTGAAACTGGCAGCTGTGAGTCTTGGGTGACATGGTAAAAACAGCTTAGTATTGCACTGGGGCAGATGCCAAAGTGCAGGAAGCTGAGGTGCAACGGGAGGTGAGAATTACTGATGCTTTTGACATTCGGGCAGTAGTGTTAAGAACACGAAGGCTTTGGAATTTTACCCTACTTACATACCAACAGATGAGCCTGCCACCATTCTGTAGATGCTGGCAGAAGACAGGAGACTCCTGGGTCAGAAACCACTGACTTTGTTACTCATACAGCAGGCAGCATGAGGTCATGCTTTTGTTGGCTCCCCTTGCTCCACACGTCCCATGGGTCATAGACAAGTGGTGAATTAGGTAGAGATTAGTAAACCCTAAACTTTTCAACAGGGCTACTAGCAAACCTGCTCAATCATTGCCCCAGTGACAGCATTATCTTTATTATTCTGGACTGCAAACAAATCTCCCTTCTTTGCTGGAGGGATATTCTATCTCTATCATCCTTGAAAAATAGTCCAGCTGGGCATGGTGGCTCATACCTGCAATCTAGCACTTTGGGAGGCCAAGGTGGGAGGATTGGCTGAGCCCAGGAGTTTGAGACCAGCCTGGGCAACATAGAGAGACCTCGTCTTTACAAAAATTAATAAAATTAGCCAGGCATGGTGGTGCACATCTGTAGTCCCAGTTACTCTGTAGGCTGATGTAGGAGGATTGCTTGAGCCTGGGTAGTGGAGGCTGCAGTGAACTGTGATTGCACCACTGCACTCCAGCCTCTCACTCTAGGGAACAGAGTGAAACTCTGTCAAGAAAGGAAGGATGGCTGGGTGACTCATGGCAGTGACTCATGTCTGTAATCTCAGCACTTTGGGAGGCCGAGTTGGATGGATTGCTTGAGCCCAGGAGTTCAAGACCACCCTGGCCAACATGGTGAAACCCTGTCTGAACTTAATATACAAAAATGTGCTGGGCATGGTAGCAGACACCTGTAACCCCACCTACTTGGGAGGCTGAGGCAGGAAAATTGCTTCAACCTGGGAGGTGGAGGTTGTAGTGAGCTGAGATCACGTCACTGAACTCTAGCCTGAGTGACAGAGTAAGACTCTGTCTTACAAAAAAAAAAAAAAAGGAAAGAAGAAAATAGTCCTCTTTATAAGACATTTAGAAATAGGCTGGGCACAGAGGCTCACGCCTGTAATCCCAGCACTTTGGGAGGCCGAGGCGGGTGGATCATTTGAAGTCAGGAGTTTGAGACCAGCCTGGCCAACATAGTGAAACCCCATCTCTGCTAAAAATACAAAAATCAGCTGAGTGTGGTGGCACACACCTGTAATCCCAGCTACTTGGGAGGCTGAGGCAGGAGAATTCCTTGAACCTGGGGGGCGGAGGTTGCAGTGAGCTGAGATGGTGCCACTGCACTAAGCCTGGATGACAGAGTGAGACTCCCTTTTGGAAAAAAAAAAAAAAAGGATGTAGAAATGACATGAAAAATTGCTCTCAATAGAGAAAAGAAGCAGTTGGTCACAAAGCTAGTAAGAGGTGGGGCTGGGATTTGGACCTGGCTCTGTCTGATTCTGAAGTGGATCACATGTACTGTATTAATATTTCCACACCAAACTGAGTGTCTGTAGACATGCAGATTCAGATGGAGATGAGTAGGCTGGGCAAGTTGGCCTCTCCAAACCTCATTTTCCCCCTCTTTGCATAGAATCTTATTAAATTGCCTCCCTCAATGGTTAATCATGGCTGTGGAAAAACTATGTAGATGTTAACTTTATCCTTCAGTTTTCACATTTGTTAAATAGGGACAATAATGCCTACCTACCAAGAGTATTATCAGAACTGGAACAGCTATATGCAAAGTACCTAGGCCAGCATGTTGTCAGTAAGCAGTGAT
>NC_045439.1:36933948-36939245 GCF_002776525.5 Piliocolobus tephrosceles | reverse complement strand
TTTTTTTTTTGAGATGGAGTCTCACTCTGTCATCCAGGCTGGAGTACAGTGGTATGATCTTGGCTCGCTGCGACCTCCACCTCCTGGGTTCAGGCAGTTCTCAGCCTCAGCCTCCTGAGTAGCTGGGACTACAAGTGCACACCACCAAGCCTGGCTAATTTTTGTATTTTTGGTAGAGATGGGGTTTCACCATGTTGGCCAGGATGGTCTCGATCTCCTGACTTTGTGATCCATGCGCCTCAGCCTCCCAAAGTGCTGAGATTACAGGTGTGAGCCACTGCGCCCGGCTGGTTACTATTTATTTTGATAAACCTTTTACAGACATGGTGAGAATCAACATCTGCAGTATTTGTAAGTTCTTAAGGGGAAGCCCAACAAATGTTCTACCTCTGATTAAGGAATGATTCTTCATCTGGGAAGGTCATGCAAGGAGAGGGCAGGGGAAGGGGGCCTTGAAATAGGACACTGACCTATGCAGCCACTTTGCTGGAACTGACTTGGCAGTCAATGTGGTGCCATCGAATTGTCAGGTATCTCCCACTTCTCATCTTTAAGTGCTTTGGACATTTCAGGTAATGGATTTCACTTCAGGTTGGGAGCTCTAGACTGCCATAGTTTAAGAGCATTAAAACCAATTTTATTATAGTAGTCCCCAGGTAAAGAGAGCAGCCCAATTTGGGAACACTCACCTGCTTCTTATGAATGGGGATAGCGGACATGACGATAAAAAATGTGGGCTTGGGAGGCAAACAGATGGGGCTGGGTGCAGTGTCTGGCACCTGTAAACCCAACACTGTGGGAGTCTGAGGTGAGAGGATCACTTGAGCCCAGAAGTTCGAGGCTGTGGTGAGCTAGGATTGCAACCACTGCACTCTAGCCTGGGCGACAGAGTGAGATCCTGTCTCAATAAAAGAAAAAAAAAAAAGAAAGACAGATGGGTAGTTCTAATTTCAGCTCCTCCAGGCTGTGTGATTTTAGGTGTTTCTTAACCTCTCTGAGCTTCAACTTCCAGTCTTTCAAAAAGGAAGGCACAATATGGACTGTTATTTTGCCTTGCACAGACCCTTACAGATAATAACAATTAGGTACACCATTGGGTCCTTTAATATTACTAGCTCACTAATCTAGACAAATACCCATGCAGTGTAGACATTATCATCTCTATTTAAATTCCTTTTGCACAGCCCCCACCACCCACTTCAGCTGGGTGTACTTATACTCATCCATTCGCCTTCCTCTCAGTAGAGTTGAATTTGCAGAACAGAGGTTTTTTCACTCTAAAGTTCTACATCAGGAGTTGATAAACTATGATCTGTGGGCCAGATCCACTGCTTGGTTTTTGTAAATGAAGTTTTACTGGAACACAGTCATGCTTAGTTGTTTGTATCGTATCTGTACTGCTTTTGCACCACAATGGCTGACTTAAGTAGTTTGGACAGACACTGTCTGACTCAACAAAGCTTGAAGTATTTACTGTTGGGCTCTGTACAGAAACACTTTGCCAACCCCTGTCCTAATGACTGATAACAGCTTGGGCCAGTTATCAATGTATTGCCTCATAGCTCCAAATTCACCCTACAGTACCTGCTCCGGGGTGATGTCCTGTAAGCGTTTTCTGCTTGAGAGTGAGCCCAATATGAAGGCTTGCCAGTAGGAGGAACCAGGGTGATGTTGCAGGAGGAAGGGGGCTGCTCTTCCCGATCCTGCGTGTGGTGCTGTTTGCTTTTTCTTGCCCCTGCTGCGTGGTTAGTGGTACTACAGCTGTGTGGGAACATCTGTGGTACTCTGCTTCAATTGCATCTCCAGAACAACCCCTTGGTGACCTTGTAGCCCTGGCCCAGGCCTGGTGACCACCTTCCAGTGTCTTCCTGAGGTGGACACCAGGTGTTCCAGGCCTCATACCCACAGTGGCGCTCTGGCTCCCTCCTACCAGCCTCAGCTCACCTATAGTTTCCTGCTTGCCCAACAGCATTGGAGTGGCTCTGCCCTGGGCAGACTTCTGTGCCACCCAATGGGCTGTAACAATACTTCCTCTAAGGAGGTCTGAACTCCAATCTTTTTTTTTTTTTTTTCTGTAGAGACGAGGTCTTGAACTCCTGGCCTCTAGTGATCCTCCTGCCTCAGTCTCCCAAAATACTGGGATTGCTGGCATGAGCCACTGCACCCAGCTCCCCAGTCTTGAGGAGGGAACTCTCCTTCCAAGTTGTCCTTCCTTGAATACCCTCCTTCAGCCTTGGGGAACTGTTAGAGTTCTCTTTATATCTTTACATTTACTCCTCTTTCATAGCTTCATACCTCTTTGTGTTAGGCTTCTCTGTGTAAATTGCTATGTGGTTTCTGTATCTTGATTGGACCCAGAACTATATACAGCTTAATGTGTAACCATTCCCAATTTCTGAGACTAAAGCCTTAAGAAGAAATTTAGGACACAAACCAGCAGGTAAAATGTAATAGTTGTTAAAAGTAAAGTGTTTTATTTCATACTTTAATGAAGTAATATATGTTCATCAAAGGAGGAAATTAAAAAGTACAGGAAAAGGAAGGAAAAAAAATCACGTGTAGAAAAATCATTGCTGAAAGAACACCACTGTTACATCTTGGTGTGTAGGTGGCAGGGACTTGCAAGCTGCAGGAGTACAGGTTCTTGTCTGTTTTTGCTCTCAATTGCTTAGGGTCCAGTACGTGGTAGTCCTCCTGCTGGATGCATCGAGAGGGAATGAGACCTAAGTAGTGCTACTTTGCCCACTGTGTGTACCATAAAACTACCTAAAGTACCCTGAGCCATTAAGCTGCTTTGGTGAATCTTCAGAGTTAGGCTTCTTAAGCAGGTGATGCTCATGTTTAAGAACTGTGTCGTGGGACAGGAGAGGCCCAGCCTGTCCTTAACTGTGGAGCTGCATCAGTGAGGAGATCTAGAGGGAGCCTTATGATTAATCCAATGGGCTTTTCTCTCACTCTGTGAAGGGCTACACCTCTTTCCATCCACCAGCCTTTTGTATGATACTGCAGAAGCATCCTCCTTCCTGAGTATGACCAGGCACCAGGGGTGCTGCCCCACGGGCATCTCCTCTGTGAAATGCTTGTGCTTGAAAGAACGGGCTGGTGCTCAGGAGCCAGGCTTGTTTCCAGTCTCTGCCTCTCCTGCTGGGCCGTCCGCCTCTGGCATAAGCCACTTCTCTGCTCAGTCCCTTTAGGCCTCTTCCATTTCAGAGAGGCTAAACTGGCGTTACAGCCACTGTTCCCACTGGCCTCTCCCCTGTGCCCCTGCCTGCCAACATGCATGTGTGCACGTGTGCACATGCACACACACACATGTGCACACATGCGTGCTGATGTATTTCTTTTTTTTTTAAATTTTAACTTAACTTTAATTTTATTTTATTTTTTGAGACAGAGTCTTGCTCTATTGCTCAGACTGGAGTGCAGTGGCACCATCATGGCTCACTGTGTCCTTGACCCCCCATGGCTCAAGTGATCCTCCCCACCTCAGTCTCCCAGTAGCTGGGACTAAAGGCATGCACCACCATGCCCACCTACTTTTTAAATTTTTTGTAGAGATGAGGTCTCACTATGCTGTCCAGGCTGGTCTCAAACTCCCGGGCTCAAGTAATCCTCCCTGCTTGGCCTCCCAAAGTGTTGGGATTATAGGCATGAACATTGTGCCTAGCCCCCCCTCCTTTTTCTTCTTAATGGACAATTCTAATTTAAACCATTATGCACCATTGCCTTCCATGATGCCTTAGACCAGTCATCCCAATGTGTATATTTAGACATTCAGAGATGAGTCATATTCTCCTTCTGGAGTACGCATGATCACAGGCAGAATATGTATCCTTTGGGGATCAGGAATTTACCTTTGTGTGTATGTGCTGGGGATCAGGAATTTACCGTCAGGCTCCTTTCAAATTTACTTTTTACTTTTTTTTTTTGAGATGAATTCTTGCTATGTTGCCCACGCTGGCCTCGAACTCCTGGAATCTAGCTATCCTCCCACCTTAGCCTCCCGAGCAGCTGGGATAACAGGAATGAACCACCATGCCCAGCCATCAGGCTCCTTTTTACCAGTCCAAATGTGTCAATCAACCACACAACAACAACAAATGCATTGAAAAGTTACTGTTAAAATGCACCAAGCTTAGCTAGGATATCTGGGAATACTGAGAAGGGGAAGACAGGGCCCCTTACCCTGAGTGCCAGTTGGAGCAATAAAACCCAAACACTCAAGAAGTTAAATAATAAGAGTTAAATCCATTGCAAGAGCTGATAATCAACATAAGACAGTGGTCACAGGCAGAATGTGATGAATGCATTACTAAGGAGCTATAAGCACTAGGTAAGTCCCTCAACCTTGCTGAGTCTGATTTCCTTTCTTGATTGTATTAGTTTGCTAGGGCTGCTGTAACAAAATGCCCCAGACTAGGTGACTGAAGCAATGAAAATGTATTTTATCACAGTTCTGGAGGCCAGAAGTCCAAGATGATGATGTCAGCAGCTTGGTTTCTTCTGATGCCTCTCTCCATGGCTTGCAGATGGCCGCCTTCTCACTATGTCTTCACATTTGTCCCTCTGTTTCTTGTGTCCTAATTTCTTATAAGGATAGTAGTCACATTGGATTAGGGCCCACTCTAATGACTCCACTTTAACTTAATTACTTTTTATGTTTTAGAGATGGTATTGCTATGTTGATCAGGCCGGTCTCCAACTCCTGGATGCAAGCCATCCTCCCTTGGTCTCCCAAAGTGCTGGGGTTAGAGGCATAAGCCACCACATCCAGCCTTAATTACTTCTTTAAAGGGATGATATGGTTTGGATCTGTGTCTCTGCCCAAATCTCATGTCAATTGTAATCCCCAGTGTTGGAAATGAGGCCTAGTAGGAGGTGATTGGATCATGGGGATGATCTTTCATAAATGTTTTGCATCATTCTGGTGCTGTTTCTCATGATAGTGAGTAAGTGAGTGACCATGAGAGCTGGTTGTTTCAAAATGTGTAGCACCTGCCTGCTCTGTCTCTTCTGTCTGCTCCAGCCATGTAAGACGTGCCTGCTTCCCCTTTGCCTTCCACCATGATTATAAGTTTCCTGAGGCCTCCCCAGAAGCCAAAGAGATGCCAGCATCATGCTTCCTGTACAGCCTGTGGAACCATAAATACAGAACTTCCATAAATACAAAAACACTAGCTGGGCATAGTGGCAGGTGCCTGTAATCCCAGCTACTCAGGGGGCTGAGGCAGGAAAATCTCTTGAATCTGGGAGGCGGAGGTTGCAGTGAGCTGAGATCGCACCACTATACTCCAGCC
>NC_045439.1:36913710-36933848 GCF_002776525.5 Piliocolobus tephrosceles | reverse complement strand
AGAAAAGAAAAGAAAAGAAAAGAAAAGAAAAGAAAAGAAAAGAAAAGGAAAGGAAAGGAAAGAAAAGGAGGGGAAGGAAGGAAGGGAAGAAAGAAAGAAGGAAAGAAAGAAAGAAAGAAAAGAAAAGAAAAGAAAAGAAAGAAAGAAAGAAAGAAAGAAAGAAAGAAAGAAAGAAAGAAAGAAAGAATCACACATGTGCTGGGAAGCAGAGGGACTGCTAGGAGACTCTCTGATCAGGCAAGAGATGGGCATGACCTGAACTAAGGCAGCAGCAGCGAGGATAGAGAGCATAGGGAAAATAATGTGAATTTATGAGAGAAAATCAACAAAATTATTGAGTGATTAGGTGTGGTATCAAAACTCCTGGGTGAGACGGGCACAGTGGCTCATGCCTATAATCCCAGCACTTTGGGAGGCTGAGGTGGGCAGATCACTTGAGGCCAGGAGTTTGAGACCAGCCTGGCCAACATGGCGAAAACCTGTCTCTACTAAAAATATAAAAAATTAGCCGGGTGTGGTGGCTGGTGCCTGCAACTCCACCTACTTGGGAGACTGAGGCAGGAGAATTGCTTGAATCCAGGAGGTGGAGGTTGTAGTGAGCCAAGATGGTGCCACTGCACTCCAGCCTGGATGACAGAGTGAGACTCCATCTCAAACAAAGACAAAGACAAAAACAAAAACAAAGTTGCCTGGGTGTCTGGTTTGGTCAACTGGATAGATGTGGGGAGGACAGGTCGTGTTGTTTGCTGAGGTGTGAAGTGGAGGAGGAAGAGAAGCAAAGATGATGAGGTCCACTTTCAACCTGTTGAATAGCCATATCTATCACATGTCTAACCTAGTGGTTAATAGCATGAGTTTCAGAGTCCACAAACCTGAAGTCAAATCCCAGCTTATCAGGTCCTGGCTGTGTGATCTTGGGAATTACTCAAACTTTCTGAACTGACATTTGTTCACTATAAAATGGGTATAGTAATAGCTCCCTTATAAGGTTGTTGCTGAGAATTAAAGGAGATTAAATATGTTCAGCACATAGCACAGCGTACCCATGCATCTGGAACGTAGTATTAATGCAGTAAGTGGAAAGTCATTATTATCATCACTACATTTAGATGAAATGATGAGCAAATCCAAGCTTTCTTTTGGTTGCTTTCCTGTATTTATAGATCATGTCTCTAACTTGGATTTCAGTTCCTCTGCTCCATTTGGAAACACTGCCTTCTACTTTTTATTGCCATTTGTTCCTGGAGATCGGAGTTTTTCCCTGATGCTCAGCTCTTTGATAGGGTTGATTAGAAGGCAGGATTGTTTTGTTTACTGGAGGCAAATTTTGAGAAGGGAACTCAATGCGCACTCCACACTTCTACCACCAGGTGGCGTCCCTCCTCTGGTCATCTCCATGTAGCTCTGGTATGAGAGAATCAACAAAATCAGTGTGTGATTAGGTATGGTATCAAAACTCCTGGCTGAGACAGGCGTGGTGGCTCATGCCTGTAATCCCAGCACTTTGGGAGGCCAAGGTGAGCAGATCATCTGAGGTCGGGAGTTCGAGACCAGCCTGGCCAACATGGCAAAACCCCGCCTCCTAACAACACAAAAAAATTAGCCGAATGTGGTGGTGTGCGCCTGTAATCCCAGCTACTGGGGAGGCTGAGGCAGAATTGCTTGAACCCGGGAGGCGGAGGTTGCAGTGAGCCGAGATTGCGCCCCTGCACTCCAGCCTGGGCGACAGAGCAAGACTCTGTCTCAAAAAACAAGGAAACAAAATACATCCATAAAAAAGAACTTCAAACATAAAAAAGGAATAAATAATAACCCCCTACAACCCCAAACTTACTGAATTGTAATGTTTTATTTTCTTATCCAGTTCACCTACTAAACAGTGACTTCCGTGAAGAGAGGACCTCTATTTTATGACATTTCCTCCCCAGCCTCTGTGTCTGACATAGATATTCAGTAACAGTTTGATGAATAAATGGAAGTACACTCAGTCCCCCTTCTCTGTTCATACTCTTCTGCTTTCCTCCTTTTTTGGGAGATTCTCCTCATCTACGCCTTCAGTTTTTGAGAGGCACGCAGGGAGTCAGCCATGGGCACTCCCCGACACTGAGAACTAGTGATGTCTCACCATGACACCCTCTGCCACCAAAGCTTGGTATACTACAAACAGCGCGGGCTTGGAACCACATACATGTATCCAAACTTCAGCTCTTTCTTTTTTATTCTTATTTATTTATTTGTGACAGAATCTCACTCACTCCGTTGCCTAGGCTGGAGTGCAGTGGTGGCATCTCAGTTCACTGCAACCTCTGCCTCCTAGGTTCAAGCAATTCTTCTGCTTCGGCCTCCAGAGTAGCTAGGACTACAGGCATGCACCACCATGACCGGCTAAGTTTTGTATTTTTAGTAGAGGCTGGGTTCACCATGTTGGCCAGGCTGGTCTCGAACTCCTGACCTCAAGTGATTATCCTGCCTCAGCCTCCTAAAGTGCTGGGATGACAGGCATGAGCCACCATGCCTGGCCTTTCTTTTTTTAAAAAATGAACATGGCAAATTATTTATTGTATCTGAGCCTCAGTTGTATTATCTGTAAAAATAAGAATTGTAATTGCTTTGCAGAATGGTTGTGAGAATCAAATAAGATACCCAACTGCTTGGCATAGTAGGTGAGCATTAAATGTTTATTTCCTTTCCTGTAGGTTTTATGTTGATTCTGGGAAAATGACTTTATCCTTGGGGAGGAACGGCTGTTATTCATTATGCAGCTGGAACAATGACAATATGGATCTTTGGGAAACACCCACTTCCCCTGCCCCAGCATAGGAAATGGAATGTCAGCCTCCCCCACTTACCCAAGTCCTCTGTGTCCAACTAGGCCAGGGAAAAATGAGAAGGGGCTGCAGTGCCTCTGCACTGTGTCCTCCCAGTTTTATTTGTCCATTCTTCCATTCATGTATTCATTCATACAACACTCCACATGGCTGAGTGTCTACTGTGTGCAGGCCTAGGGCTGGGTGCTTGGACTCAGTGGTGAACAGACAGACTTGGCCACTGTCATCACAGAGAGTTAGTGGATGGAGGTGAGATACCTGCACACCTTGCGACAGCCTTAACTGTAACTGGTGAGGGCTATGGATAAAAAGTGCAGGCTCTGGGAGGGAATGACACGGGGATCTCACTTGTTCTGAGGCCTGGAGGGCTTCCCTGAGGAATTGGTGCTGAAACTGAGATATGAAGGACACATGGGAGTCAGCCAGGCAAAGTGGGTGGGGAGAAGACAACGCCTTCCATCCTTGCAATCCCTATTTACCCCCTTTCCCCATCAACTTGTGGGGTGCCTCATGTGGGTGCCCATCCCAGCGCTCCCTGCCACAAAGTTCTACCTGGGCCTCACCCCCAAAACCTTCTAGCTCAGCCCCTCCCGCCCCCTTCTTAAATGGCTGCAGGAACTAGAGTCTCCTTCTCCTCAAATAAGTTGTCCTAAGATGACAGCAGAGAAACGCGTCCTCTTCGCAGAGCACTTGCCTTCTACTCAAGGACGCACACAGATGAAGTCTCTTTAAAGAACAGAATCTAAAAGTGGAGATCTCAGGCACTTTCTGGCCAGAGTTTTGGGGAATCTGGCCAGTGTTTTGCTGACTCTACCCTGAGCACAATCTCCTGCCACATGGGTCCATCTTTCTTCTCTCCCTACGTCACTGCACTCCTCAGCCTCTCCCCATCAGAGCAAACAGGCAACACCCTGAGTCTGTCCTTCCTGCTTTGGCACAGCCAGAGGCCAGGGTCCAGAGCAGCCCAGGGCACCAGGTGAAGGTACACAAGTGTTCCATCGCTGGGCAAGAAGACCCAGCCCAAGCAAGGGAAAAAGATAAACTTGACGTCAGCCCTGGGCGAGGCCGGCCAACGGTCGGTCTGTGAGCCTCAAAAGGAAAAGAAGGAATCATGATGAATGGAGTCAGGCTGCTTTCATTTTCTTTTCTTGAGTAGGCTGCAGAGCCGGGCAGTGCTGGCAACAAGAAGCAAGCCCTTGTAGACCCTCTGCGGATGGGATGGGGACGCATACGTCCGATCAGACTATAGCCAGATGGTGGCATCTCTAGTGGCAGTGTTGTCCTGAGTGCTGTGCCATTGAAGGGATATTGATAACTTGGATGTAGATAGAGTGATCAAAGATGACACTAATCTGGGCAGACAGATAATGAAAATCATCATAGTTAGCATTTATATGTCTGGCCCGTTTCACTTTGCCACACACTTTTGCATTGTATTTAATTCTCATGATGACTCTAAGAAGTGGGAGTGATGTCCCTAGGTGACAGATGAGGAAACAGAGACTTGGCAGGGTAAGCAACATGCCCAACGTCGCATAGCTAATATGTGGTGAGTTGGGCTTGGAAAACCGTCTGAGGGTCTCACCAGCACTTACAAACTCCACTCCTCTATCCATCGTCCATCCATCCATCCAACAAAGATTTATTGAACTCCTTCCAAGTGTTGGGCGACATGTGAGGTAAGGCAGACAAAGTCCTGCTCTCATGGAGCTTACATCCTAGGAAGGAGACTGAGAATAAAGAAGTAAACCAATTTTTAAGAATTTCACAGAGGCCGGGAGTGGTGGCTCAAGCCTGTAATCCCAGCACTTTGGGAGGCCGAGACGGGTGGATCACGAGGTCAGGAGATTGAGACCATCCTGGTTAACACGGTGAAACCCCGTCTCTACTAAAAATACAAACAAACTAGCCGGGCGAGGTGGCAGGCACCTGTACTCCCAGCTACTCGGGAGGCTGAGGCAGGAGAATGGCGTAAACCTGGGAGGCGGAGCTTGCAGTGAGCTGAGATCCGGCCACTGCACTCCAGCTGGGCAACAGAGCGAGACTCCGTCTCAACAACAACAGCAGCAGCAACAACAACAACAAAAAATAATTTCACAGAAGTGCTATAAAAAATAAAGTCGTGGCCAGGTGTGGTGGCTCACACCTGTAATCCCAGCATGCTGGGAGGCTGAAGTGAGAGGGATTCCTTGAGCCCAGGAGTTCAAGATCAGCCTGGACAATGTAGTGAGACCCCAATTATTAAAAAAAAAAAAATTAGCTGAGCATGGTGACATGTGCCTGTAGTACCAGCTGCTTGGGAGGCTGAGATGAAAGGATCGCTTGAGCCCAAGAAGTTGATAAATAAATAAATAAATAAATAAATAAATAAATAAATAAATAAATATAAAGTGAGGCAATAGGATAGAGCCACTTTACACTGAATGACCGGGGAAGATGTCTCTTCAGAAGTGACATCTGTGGCAAAAAGGAACCAGGTGGGGAGCGTCTGGGGAAGGCCCGTAGGCAGGGGTAGGTTTGGCATCTTTGAGAAACAGCATCAACTTGAATGGATTAAGTGATCTGTGCTTCTAGGCTGAGTTTCAAGAAATTGATTAGGATCAATGTCAGGTCTTGTGCTTGGGCCCAGGGTAAAGTGGACTTGCTTAGACTGGGCCTGAGTGAGAGAGGCTGGAGTCTCAGTTGGTCTGGTAAAGTTCACATGATCTTGAGTTGCGCTGGGCTGATAAAGTAGTGTCTGGGGTGCAGAAGGGGATGGACTCTCTCCCCTGTGTGCTGGTCAGACCCACCGGGAGATCTGCATGCTCCCAGGCCGCGCATGGACAACTTAGACTGTCTCACCTGGAGAACTGCCACTAGGATGGTGAGCAGGATGGGGCGGGAAAACCACTTACTCCTGGCAGAGGAGATGTGGGGAGGCATAAGCACCACCTCCAGAAAAATCTAGGGTCCGTGGGAAGGAGTTACAAGGAATGAGATTTCTTTTACTTCTTTCTTTTTTTTTTTTTTAATTCATTGATAAAAGAGATATGTGCAATATCTAACGTAGAAATAAGTATTAGAAAAAGGTAAAGGAATCATTTAAATCCCATATCTACTATAGGCAGTCATTGATGACATCTGGCATAATTTGTTTTCTAGGCTTAAGAAAATATACTGGGGCCAGGTGTGGTGGCTCATGCCTGTAATCCCAGCACTTTGGGAAGCCGAGACTCTGTAAGAAAGAAAGACGGGACAGTGGGGGCGGTGGGGGAGGGAGGGAGGGAGGGAAGGAAGGGAGGGAGGGAGGGAAGAAAACATGCTGAAATCATACTGTGCATATGCATGATTTTATTGATGTGTCTGTGCTTATATAGATGTTTAGCGAGGCAGTGGAGGAGAGGGGCTAGAGGCGGACTCTGGGTGCTTGGCCTGGGCTTGGATCCCAGCTCTGCCTTTTATTACCTGTATGGCTCTAAGCAAGGGATTCCACCTCCCATCCCTCAGTGTCATCTGAAAAATGAGGGTAATATTAGTGTCTACCACAGAGAGTTATTTGAGGAATAAATGAGCCAATAGTAGTTATAAACACTGAAAACTGTGCTTGCACAAACCTAAGTTACATATTTAATACATAAGTAATAACATCCTTCTTTTAACACAATAAGCATTTTACAGTGACGTCAAGAACTGTACGTAAACATCTTTCCATTGTCTGAATAAAATCCCTTCATATATTTTCCCATAGCTTATTGAGACATCCCCCCAATGTGAGACATTGTGTATTTCTCATGTTTCACTCCTTACGAGTGGCGCATTTTTGATTGGTTCATTTGGATAGAGTCACAGAAGTAAAATTATTGGGTTAAAGGATGTGGACTTTGTTCTGTATTTTTTTCTTTTTCTTCTTTTCCTTTTTTTTTTTTTTTTTGAGATGGAATTTCGCTCTTGTGGCCCAGGCTGGAGTGCAATGGCACGGTCTCGGCTCACTGCAACTTCCGCCTCCTGGGTTCAAGTAATTCTCCTGCCTCAGCCTCCTGAGTAGCTGGGACTACAGGTGCATGCCACCACGCCCATCTAATTTTTGTGGGTTTTTTTTTTTAGTAGAGACGGGGTTTCACCATGTTGACCAGGATGGTCAGGATGGTCTCTATCTCTTGACCTCATGATCCACCCACCTTGGCCTCCCAAAGTGCTGGGATTACAGGTGTGAACCACTGCGCCTGCCGCCCCCCCCAAACTTTTCTTTTTTTTTACATTTTTAAAAAAGTTTATTTTTGGATAGAGAAACCATACAAATGGTAAAACATTCAAACAATACAAAAGGATATACAGTAAGAAGGGAGTCTTCCAGTGACTCCTGTTTCCCAACTTAGTGGCACCAAAATCAGGTTCTTGTTTATGCTTCAAACGATAATTAGTACAAACAGCAGATATATGTATGTATAACCCCCATAAAAAATGATATTCAGATGGGCATGGTGGCTCATACCTGTAATCCCAGCACTTTGGGAGGCTGAGGCAGGTGGATCACCTGAGGTCAGGAGTTCAAGACCAGCCTGGCCAACATGGTGAAACCCCATATCTACTAAAGATACAAAAATTAGCTGGGCATGATGGCACACGCCTGTAATCCCAGATACTCGGGAGTCTGAGGCAGCAGAATTGCTTGAACCCGAGAGGCGGAGGTTGCAGTGAGCCAAGATCACACCACTGCACTTCAGCCTGGGCGACAGATTGAGACTCTGTCTAAAAAAAAAAAATAGCTATTTTGCCTTGTTAAGGACAGACAATAATTTAACTGGGGATTTTAAAGATGTTTGATGCCTATCAATAATTCATTTAGCAGAGGTGAGCACTGGTTTATACCTATCCTCTTTTAGCCCCAGATAATTAGTGGAATCAGGATGGAAATCCAGATCAGCTCATAGAGGTACAAAGACTAGTTAACAATGGTTGTCCCTGGGGAGGGGACCAGTTGCTGGAGAATACCTTCCTCACACCTCCCAGAGAAGATCTGACTGAAAATGAGCTGCCTCACTCACCATAAAGCCCTCTGTTTTAAAAATGTTCAGATGTCAGCCAGATAACTGTATCCTCTACAGCAGGTTCTTGTAAACATGTGAGGCATACGGCAGTGCCAAGTGGAGGGAACTATGGCAGGCTGCGAACAAACATGGTTTTCTTAGACATTCACACTCAAACACAGTTACAGACGGTGCTGGGCCAACAGCCAGTTAAGACCTCAAGATAGCAAAGAGATAATCTAAAGAACACACACTTTACATGCAAGTGGCTGTCTTTCTGGGTGGATGGGCATGGCCCCCACTGAACCCCAGATATCTTTTCCAAGGTCTGATCCTTGCAAATCCTCTCATGTGGAATGGAGAGGAAGTAGTGCCTTACCAAAGTGACAATGGGATGGGAGGACCACTCACTGGCATTGAGGGCCCTCTTATGGGGACAGAAGATCCTATCCAGGGCTGGCATCAGGAGCGTGAGACCATTTTTCCATCCAGCAATGCCAGTTTCAGGGAGAGAAAAATGAGGCTTCTAGGATGCAGGTGCAAGAGCCTGGGAGGTGCTCTCATCCCCTAGGGAAGCTGTAGAAGGCGACCAGTCAGAGGCAATGGGTTTTCACTGAATCTTGTTCCTGGACCCAGTGAAAGAATCAGTCCTGTACAGGTTGGGGTAAGTTGGGGGTGGGTGTTACTGAGACTCGTGGCTCCAAAGGGCTCTAGGGAGAACTGGACATCAGGAAGGCTAGAGTCAGACCATGTGTGTTGGGGGGAAGTCTGAGAGATCCAAGGATGGATTCCCAAACTGAACATTCAGTGCCTCTAGAAAGGCTACAGATGGGCCTGCTGGAAGAGGGTGTGAGGGTTTTTGGGGTCTGGGACAAGATAGAAGGGTCTGGAGGACTTGCTGCAGGGTTCTGAGGCTAAGGTGACCCATGGGGAACTTGGGTCCTTGAGTTTGTTAAATCTGGGGGGTCTGGGAGTCATTGGATTTTTTGTTTGGTTGGTTGTTTGTTTTTTGCTGTTCTTTTGAGACAGAGTGTCGTTCTTATTGCCCAGGCTGTAGTGCAATGGCATGATCTTGGCTCACTGCAACCTCTGCCTCCCAGGTTCAGGCCGTTCTCCTGCCTCAGCCTTCCAAGTAGCTGGGACTACAGGTGCCCACCACCACACCCGGCTAATTTTGTATTTTTAGTAGAGACAGGGTTTCACCATGTTGGCCAGGCTAGTCTCGAACTCCTGACCTCAGGTGATTCACCCACTTTGGCCTCCCAAATGCGCCTGGCCTGGATTGTTAATTATGTGGTTTTCTCTGCAAAATTTCTGTAACCTTGTCAAACTACTTCTTGTTTTTGAGCATCTGTGTTATCACTTGTCATAAAAGTCGTGTCCTCTTCTGAGGCATATTATACAGCAAGACTTTAGAATAATCTATGAAGCTGAGGCACCCAGAGAGTAGGACTGTAGACATAGTGTCTTTGTTAATATGATCACAAAATATTTAAATGTCTCATAACTAGATGAAAACTAGGTACATTCATAGACATCCCCTAACTCCAAAAGATGTGTTGATAGAGACCCCCCTTAACTCCAAATTCCACAGTATACTCCTAGAACTGATAAATATTTCTGCCTGAGGGTTAGTATCAAAGTTGCATTTTAAATGTGTAAATCACACCTATTGACTCCTCAGGGCTGTAGGGAGCCTTCAGGTGCTGCGCGCAAGGTCTTGAGCCTGAACAAGTGTGTGCAGGCCCTCCTTTCTTCTCTTCTTTGTACCTCCTCCATTCTCAGCCCTTCCCAGCAACACAAAGATCAAAGCTGCCCCCTACACCATGCAAAGCTATTGCTGGAAAAGCCACATAAATGCTGCAGCTCTTTGCTGACTAGGGCTGGGAGTGGTGCCAGGCCAGAGATCTTAGAAGGGAAACCTTCCAAACGTGGGATTAAGCCTCTGGAGCAGATGTTGCCTGTGCATCGAGAGCATTCAGAGAGCTAGGCAGGCAGCAGGCAAGGACTGAGATTTGGATAGCTCAAAAAAAACCATTGAACAAAGACCCACAGACACTGTGCCAATGGAGAGACCTAGGAAGGGTCAGCTGTCATCAGGGGTTCCTGGAGAGCCCCTGTCTGTCCCCTCAAGAGACTAGAATCACAGTGAGTCATTTCCAAAGTCAAAGAAAGGCACAGAACAAGTGTTCATGTGAACACCTCCCCGACACCTCACCCACGGAGGACTCAGCGGATATTCCTGCCTCTTCCAGCTTCACACTCGGCCTCCCTGTTTTAAAAATGGGAACAACTTCATGCCTGAAGTTTGCAAAGGAGTCAGGATTTGAGAAATTATAGAAATAATGTAGGCACTGTATCCGTTAACCACGTTTTTGCACACAAAGCCCAGCCACTCAGAGCTGATCTTACTGCCTTTTGGAATAGGTGATTTGAGGGACCAGAGAGGTATGCCAATTAGAAGCCATTTTCCCTGGGCCTGCCTGAAATTCTGCCACTTCAGTTTGAAGCACTGGGCAGTTGAGTCTGGGCAAAGAAGGGGGCAAAAAGGAGAAGCCAGGGGACCTTAACACACATGATGAAAAATACACTTAGCTGACTACACTGATCTACTTAAGAGCAGCTTTAGGGAAAAGACACGTTATCCCACAGAACAGAGAAAAGAGCACTGGAGGCTGGGGGCGGTGGCTCATGCCTGTAATCCCAGCACTTTGGGAGGCCGAGGCAGGCGGATCATGAGGTCAGGAGTTCCAGACCAGCCTGGCCAACATAGTGAAACTTCGTCTCTATTAAAAATACAAAAATTAGCTGGGCATGGTGGCATGTGCCTGGAATCCCAGTTACTAGGGAGGCTGAGGCAGGAGAATTGCTTGAACCCGGGAGGCAGAGGTTGTGGTGAGCCAAGATCGTTTCACTGCACTCCAGCCTGGACAGCAACAGAGTGAGACTCTGTCTCAAAAAGAAAAAAAAAAAAACAACAGCCGGGTGTGGTGGCTCAAGCCTGTAATGCCAGCACTTTGGGAGGCCGAGACGGGCAGATCACGAGGTCAGGAGATCGAGACCATCCTGGCTAACACGGTGAAACCCCGTCTCTACTAAAAATACAAAAAACTAGCCTGGCGAGGTGGTGGGTGCCTGTAGTCCCAGCTACTCGGGAGGCTGAGGCAGGAGAATGGCGGGAACCTGGGAGGCGGAGCTTGCAGTGAGCTGAGATCTGGCCACTGCACTCCAGCCCGGGCGACAGAGCGAGACTCCGTCTCAAAAAAAAAAAAAAAAAAAAAAAGAAAGAAAGAAAAAAAAGAAAAAGAAAAGAAAAGAGCATTGGGCCTGTAATCTCAGCACTTTGGGAGGCCAAGGTGGGTGGATCACCTGAGGTCAGGAGTTCAAGACCAGCTTGGCCAACATGGTGAAACCCAGTCTCTACTAAATACACAAAAATTAGCTGGACACGGTGGTGCGTGCCTATAGTCTCAGCTACTTGGGAGGCTGAGGCTGGAGAACTGCTTGAACCCAGGAGGCGGAGGTTGCAGTGAGCCAAGATCATGCCACTGCACTCCAGCCTGGGTGACACAGTGAGACTCTGTCTCAAAAAAAAAAAGAGCATTGGATTTGGGTTTGAATCCTGGCTCTGACATTTACTAGCTGGTGACTTTGAACTAGTTACTTGACTTTTCTGAGCCCTCATTTCCTATTGCTAAAGTAAGGCTGATAATCCCTGCCTTATTGGGTAGCTATGAATGTGAAATGCTCTTTTAACTGAGACCTCGAGCACACATGTAATTTATTAGAAGCAGCCCAAGAGTCATCACTGACAATGCGTATCTGGGGCTAGGATGTTCCATTAGCTAAGCAAATTCTCTTTGCTGTCATTGTTCATCTCAGCTCAAGACCTAGGCTTGTTCTTGGGCAGTGACTTCAGAAGCTGGGACGACATTCCCTGAAAGCTGTTGAGAAGCTGGAGGCTTGGATTTCACTGAAGCCTTCAAAAGATACTTGCATTTTGAGGCCTGTTCCCCTTTGTCATGTTTTTCCCATTTATTCTTGGCTGATGAGAGAAGGGTTTTCATCTCTCTAGTTCCCCTGAAATAAACTTTTCTCTGAAAGTATTTCTTACCACCAAAGAAGATCTGAGCCTGCACCCAGACATTCTGCAAAGGTGAGTAGTGCAGGTGCTCTGGAAGAGTTGGAAGAGAAGCACAAAGAAGGAAAAAGTTGAAGTTGGAGGGAAGTCAGGAAAAGGAATAGATGTGATAGCGGCACATGGAGAAAATGCAGGAAGTTAAGAGGTGATAGGTAGAAGGCCTTGTAGCTGGTGGGTCGCTCCCTGAATTACTGTGAGAAGCAGCAGTCCTTATGAACAGGCTTTTGGCCACAACTGAGCACTCCTGTGCCCTCTGGGATGCCAAGCAGCCAGCCCCACCATGGAGCTGTGCAGAAGGTGCCTCCATGTAGATTCTAAAATTATCCTGAGTCTTCTGGCTCCCCTTTCTATCTGCCCTCCTGCTGCCTCTGGGAAGCCAACGCATTCTCATGGTAACTGGTCTCACTAAGCTTCTCACTAAGCACTGCTCTCACTAAGTATTTTATGGATGTGACAACATTGGAATACTGATAAATTACCCCCAAAATTCTGATAAATTATTTCAAAATATAAATTTCAGTGCATTTAGAGAGCATGATTCTCATGGAACAATTTTTCCAAATTTAATTCTTCATACAAATCAGCATTGCCACATGCATTTTGCATTGAGATGCATCAGCAATCCATGCACTGCCCATCACTACGAAGTGCAGAGCCAGCTTGGGCATGCGTGTGCAGCTGTACCAGGAGGACCCTGTCTTGGTTTAATCTTCTGCTGTCTCTATCTTGAAATTCTTAATAATTTTATCTCTGAATTCGGGTTTTATAAGTGAAATCCAGTGGGTTGATGCAGGCTGGATGTGAGCAGTGGAGATTAGACACCTGGTGACAGCACACACAGGGCAGGGCAAGCACCAGAAACATGGAACAAAGGGCCAGATGGCCCTGCAAGCACATGCATACCTGAAACAGTCTGGAGCAATGCTGGGCCCCAAGGGGGCCAGAACCTGAGCCCAGACCGTGGCAGCAACAGTGATGGCATCAGCAATCATAGCAAAGAGAAGGGGCTACATGAGACATCAGTGCTGGAACCAACCATGGGAAGTCTGCTTGTCTGTCCCTGGCTGTATAAACAATAACTTGTAGGGCTGGGTGCAGTGGCTTACACCTGTAATCCCAGCACTTTGGGAGGCCGAGGCGGGTGGATCACTTGAGGTCAGGAGTTCGAGACCAGCTTGACCAACATGGTGACATCCCGTCTCTACTAAAAATACAAAATTAGCTGTACACCTGTAGTCCTAGCTACTTGGGAGGCTAAGGCAGGAGAATTACTTGAACCCAGGAGGTGAAGGTTGCAGTGAGCTGAGATCTTGCCATTGCACTCCAGCCTGGGCAACAAGAGTGAAACTCTGTCTCAAAAATAATAATAATAAATAACTCTTAAGTCTAAGTTGCAGGACAAGAACTGTTGGCTCTCAGGCAGTAAACTTTGTCTGTAGATGATTAGAAAATGAAAGCATGTATATGGACATCGTAATAAAGCATATCAGGGAATTATTAGAATTCTTTAAAAAATTTTGAATTTTCAGTTTTGAAAAGTGCCGCAAAATTGCAAGCAAATATTCATAGACTTACAGAGGGAAATTAAAGGTCGTTGTACTGAATGGAAAAGAACACTTTGATATGAAGCTTTGGAGAAACCAATTATTAACAAGCAAAACAATTTCATAATTAATTTTTCTTGTAGTTGAAGATACAATGAAAGAATGCATAGTAGGTGTTTTATATACACAAAAGATGAAGCCACTTTTAGTTTGCTGTGTGACCTCCACAAATTATGGGATATGTCAGAGGAAATATGAAAAGGCCATTGTGGGGCTGGGTGCAGTGGCTCACGCCTGTAGTCCCAGCACTTTGGGAGGCTGAGGTGGGCAATCAGTCACCTGAGGTCAGGAGTTTGAGACCAGCCTGGCCAACATGGCGAAACCCCCATCTCTACGCAAAATAAAGAAATTAGCTGAGTGTGATGGCAGGCGCCTGTAATCCCAGCTACTCAGGAGGCTAAGGCGAAACAATCACTTGAAGCAGGGAGGCAGAGGTCGCAGTGAGCCAAGATCGTGCCATTGCACTCCAGCCTAGGTGACAGCACGAGATTCTGTCTACAACAATAATCATTTACCAAAACGTCACCAAGCCATTGTATAAACTTTCATTTATATTTATTTATTCATTATTTTTTGAGATAGAATCTCACTCTGTCACCCAAGCTGGAGTGCAATGGCATGATCTTGGCTCACTGTGACTTCTCCCTCTCGAGTTCAAGCAATTCTCCTGCCTCAGCCTCTCAAATAGCTGGAATTACAGGTGCCTGCCACCACGCCTGGCTAATTTTTTTTTTTATTTTTAGTAGAGATGGGGTTTCACCATGTTCGCCAGGCTGGTCTTGAACTCCTGACCTCAAGTGTTCCGCCTGCCTTGGCCTCCCAAAGTGCTGGGAGTACAGGCGTGAGTCACTGCGCCCGGCCATGTAAACTTACGTTTAAAACTAAATTTATGCCACTTCCATAGATGAGCTCAAAATAATTTTTTTAATTTTTAAAATAAAAAATAGTAATTAAAATAAATTAATTCAGATCTACATGAAGCTGATTTGTATGAATTAAATTTGTTTGGAAAAATTGTCCCATGAGAATCATCATCTCTAAATGTAGTAAAATTTGGTGGTGTGTGGTGGCTCATGCCTGTAATCCCAGCACTTTGGGAGACTGAGGCCAGTGAATCACCTGAGGTCAGGTGTTTAAGACCAGCCTGGTCAACATGGTAAAACCCAGTCTCTACTAAAAATACAAAAATTAGCTGGGCAAAAAAAAAAAAAAAAATCTAAGAAATAATCAGAAATTATTTGTTTTGGGGGTTCTTTGTTTGTTTTTTGCCTTCTTTGTGTTTTGTAAGACCAAGTCTCTGTCACCCAGGCTGGAGTGCAGTGGCGTGATCTCACGCTCACTGCAACCTCTGCCTCCTAGGCTCAAGCGATTGTCCTGCCTCAGCCTCCCAGGTAGCTGAGATTACAGGTGCCTGCCGCAACGCCCAGCTAATTTTTTTTTTTTTTTTTTAGACGGAGTCTTGCTCTGTTGCCCAGTCTGGAGTGCAGTGAAGAGATCTCAGCTCACCACAACCTCTGCCTCCCAGGTTCAAGCAATTCTTCTGCCTCAGCCTCCCAAGTACCTAGGACTACAGGGGCCTGCCACCATGCATGGCTAATTTTTGTATTTTTAGTAGAGACGGGGTTTCACTATATTGGTAAGGCTGGTGTCGAATTCCTGACCTTGTGATCCACCTGCTTTGGCCTACCAACGTGCTGGGATTACAGGGGTGAACCACCATGCCCGGCCAATGCCCAGGTAATTTTTGTGCAGTACATTTGCTCACAATAATCAGAAATTATTTGTGATCTTGGATTTGCCAATGGCAACTAACATTGCTTTCAATGTTAGTTATATTGATTGAAAATAAAGTTGCTCAAATTGTAAATTTTGATAACCTGATAAATAAACTTGCAGAAAAGTGAGCCCGGATAATCTGGTCAAGATATTATAATATTAATAAAGTATTATTAATTATTATTAAAAGTATTAATAATTAGTAAGTAATAATTAATAAAGTATTAACATTTATTGCATTACATGACATATGACACCAAAGTACTTTTTTGTCATTTGTGAGTTTATGTTGTTACTCGTGTATCACTATTACCTCATTATGTTTGTAAGTAATAAAAAAAATTTTTTTTTTTTTGGGATGGAGTCTCACTTTGTCGCCCAGGCTAGAATGCAGTGGCACGATCTTGGCTCACTGCAACCTCTGCCTCCTTGGTTCATGCCATTCTCCTGCCTCAGCCTCCTGAGTCGCTGAGACTACAGGTGCCCACCACCATGCCTGGCTAATTTTTTGTATTTTTTTTGTAGAGATGGGGTTTCACTGTGTTAGCCAGGATGGTCTCGATCTCCTGACCTTGTGATCTGCCCGCCTCAGCCTCCCAAAGTGCTGGGATTACAGGCGTGAGCCACCATGCCCAGCCGTAATAAAATATTTTTAAAGGTAAAAGCTTTATGTTTTCTAGTACCTTTAGCAACACCTTTTTCCTGCTCTTCGAATAAGGTCACTGCATCTTTATTTTGTACTGTGCTTTACAAAGTATATGGTCAGCCCTGTCTCAGTGTCTTGGAGTCTCTCTAGATTGCAGAAAAGCCCATAGGCCATTTTTTTTTTTTTTTAAGAGTTCCAGGCTGGGCTTAGTAGCTCACACCTGTAATCCCAGCACTTTAGGAGGTCGAGGCAGAAGGATCGCTTGAGCCCAGGAGTTCAAGACCAGACTGGGCAAAATAGGAAGACCTTATCTCTACAAAAAATTTAAAAATTAGATGAGCTTGATGGCATGTGCCTGTAGTCCCAGCTACTTGGGAGGCTGAGGTGGGAGGATCACTTGAGCCCAGAACGTCAAGATTGCAGTGACTGTGATCACACCACTGCCTGACAGAAGACTTTATATATACATTTTTTAAAAAAGAGTTCCTGTAAAATTTTAACAGAGGGTTTTGCTTCTCTGGTAGGGGAGACGGGGCAGGGCAATGTCTGAAGTCATTTTTTCTTTTCTTTTCTTTTTTTTTTTTTGAGACGGAGTTTCGCTCTTGTTGCCCAGGCTGGAGTGCAATGGCACAATCTCTTCTCACTGCAACCTTCATCTTTCAGGTTCAAGTGATTCTTCTGCCTCAGTCTCCCAAGTAGTTGGGATTACAGGCGTGTGCCACCATGCCCGGCTAATTTCATATATTTTTTAGTAGATACGGGGTTTTACCATGTTGGTCAAGATGGTCTCAAACTCCTGGCTTCAAGTGATCCACCTGCCTCAGCCTTCCAAAGTGCTGGGATTACAGGTATGAGCCGCCGCACCCAGCCCAAAGTCATTTTTTCTTGTTACTACTAGGGGACTGCTGCCGACATCTTGTGGGTAGAGGTCAAAGGTGCTGTTAAACGTCCTACAAGGTACAAGACAGCTCATACAAATGCTTATCCCACACAATAGTGCTGCAGTTGAGAAACCCTGCTCCAGCAACTGTGTAAGTGTGGTCTTTGGACAAACAGCACAGCATCCCTGGTGGGTTGTTTGAAATGAAGACTTTTAGGCTCCACTTCAGAACTACCGCATTTTAACAAGATCCCTAGGTGATTCATGCGCACATAAAAGTTTGAGAAGCACCGAGCTAGGGGATGCACATCCTTAATGATATGTTTCAGATGTGAGGGGAGCCCTTTCCTGCCCCTTCACTCACACCACATTAAGTCAGCCCTGTAGGGACCTAAGGACCAGGCTGTTCCTGCTATTTCCCTCACTCTCTTAGGGCTGTCCCAGGGGCAAGGAGACTGTGAGCATTGTCCCACAGCACCTCAGCCCTGGAACTAACTTTGATTTTGAACTTGTATCTCTGCCAAGCAAGTGTGCAGAGCAGGAGAGCAGGCTGGTGTCAGACCTGGGAACTTTAAAGCTCAGGCCTCTTTCTTAGCTCACCCCTGGCCTCCTGCTGTAGTGGGCCTCAGGACTCTGCCAAGTGTCTCCATGAACGAGGGAATGGCCCTTGGGCATGGCACTGCTCTTATAGCGTGGATCTTTGAACATGCCACTCCTTCCACCAAGAAAGCCCTTTCCCACTTTATCTGCCTTGCACTGAGCCTTTGGGACTCTTCTGCCCCTTCTGGAAGCTTTTAGTTGTCCTGAGTTCCCGTAGCTATCAGGAGACGGACCTGTGAGATGGCTCCAAGCCCCAGGGTCTGCCGAGGCTTGGTAGGAAAACTAAATGAAGGTCAGGTGGGGGCTGTGGCAAAGACAGGTGTCCTGACCATACACGTGCAGGACTGATGTTTACAAAGTGATCGATTTTTCAAGAGAAGCAGGAAATCTTCTCATCTTCAAATACTGGCAACTAAATAAAAAATGAAAGCAATGGTCAGGCACAGTGGCTCATACCTGTAATCCCAGCATTTTGGGAGGTCAAGGCAGGTGGATCACCTGAGGTCAGGAGTGCAAGACCAGTCTGGCCAACATGGTGAAACCTCGTCTCTACTAAAAATATAAAAATTAGCTGGGCATGGTGGTGAGCGCCTGTTATCCCAGCTACTCGGGAGGCTGAGGCAGGAGAATTGCTTGAACCCAGGAGGCAGAAGTTGCAATGAGCTGATATTGTGCCACTGCACTCCAGCCTGGGTGAAAGAGCTAGACTCCGTCTCAAAATAAATAAATAAACAAAATAATAATAATAAATGAAAGCAAACCACAAAGTAGATCAAACCCTCTGCAGGGGGCTGGAACCCGACAGAGACAATTTGCTGCCTCTGGGCTATGTAAACACCATCGCATTGTGTTGTCATTACTTGTGGAGGCCTTTATCTCCCCACTCAGAAACTTGAGGGCAGGAGCTGGACAAAGCAGTCCTCAGCACAGACTGCTTTGTGAGCAAATGAATGAACGAATGAATGGCACTGCTACTTGCTGTAAGTACAGTTCATCCAGTAGGTTTAAAGTCATGGTTTTTAAGGGCAGTGTCAACCCTAGGGGCTGTTTGGACATCTGTGGGAGCGTTTTTGGTGTTATGACGATGAAGGCACCATTGACATTTAGTGGGTAGGGCCCAGGATGATACAAATAATATCAAGCACTTATTTTGTGCTCGTGTGTGCCAACTGCTGTTCTGAGCACTTTATTGAAGTGAATTCATTTCATTTTCACAACAGCCTTATGAAGCAGGTACTGCTGTCACTCCCATTTCACAGACAAGTGGGCATAGTCAGTCTGCAGTAGATAGCCCTATACAGCATAGAACCATCCTGTGTGCCTATACAAAATCATAGACCCTTGTATGCCTACCACTAGATGTTTCTGTAGGGAAAACAAACAAATAAACAACAACGAAAACCCTGTTATAATGATCAGAATACAACTACAGGAGCTGGGCGTGGTGGCTCACACCTGTAATCCCAGCACTTTGGGAGGCTGAGGCGGGCAGATCACTTGAGGTCAGGAGTTTGAGACCAGCCTGGCTAACATGGCAAAACCCTGTCTCTACTAAAATACAAAAATTAGCTGGTTGTGGTGGAAGGCACCTGTAATCCCGGCTACTCAGGAGGCTGAGGCAGGAAAATCGCTTGCACTTGGGAGGCAGAGGTTGCAGTGAGCCAAGATGGCGCCACTGCACTGCAGCCTGGGCAACAGAGTGAGGCTCCATCTCAAAAAATAAATAAATAAAAATAAATAATAATAATAATAATAATAATATAATAATAATACAACTACAGGAAAAATGTGCTTTATTTTTCAGCATTTTACCAAGAGCTGAACATTTCAGAACATAACAGTGACATTGTTGAAGGCATTTGCATCACTAAAATCCCACACCTACATCTGTCTGCATTTATAATTGCTATGACTTGACTCTAGGTGCAAGCGGCCTTTTCTTTTTTATATTATAGTTAGGGCATTGTATTGATTTTAAGTAAACTTTTTATTGAATAACTACATACTTCAAAAAAGTGAACAAATCTTAAGTGTACAGCTCTATGAATTTTTGCAAAATAAATACACCTTCATAACCAGAACACTCTCAGTATCCTGGAAGTCCAACTCATGGTACCTCCCAGTCACAACTCCTCTAGGTAACTACTCTCCTTCTAACACCTGAAATTAATTTTGCCTACCTTTGAACTTGATATAATGGAATCATACAGTGCATGCTTTTTTCATGTCTGGTTTCTTTTCTTTTCTTTTCTTTTTTTTTGAGACGGAGTCTCGCTCTGTCACCCAAACTGGAGTGCAGTGGCCGGATCTCAGCTCACTGCAAGCTCCGCCTTTTGGGTTCACGCCATTCTCCTGCCTCAGCCTCCCGAGTAGCTGGGACTATAGGCACCCACCACCTCGCCTGGCTAGTTTTTTGTATTTTTTAGTAGAGACGGGGTTTCACCGGGTTAGTCAGGATGGTCTTGATCTCCTGACCTCGTGATCCGCCCGTCTCGGCCTCCCAAAGTGCTGGGATTACAGGCTTGAGCCACCGCGCCCGGCCTCATGTCTGGTTTCTTTCAGCCAAAATCATATTTGTGAGATTCATCCATGTTGTTGTGTGAATTGGAAATTTGTTTGTTTTCTTTTCTTTTTTTTTTTTTTTTGAGACAGAGTCT
>NC_045439.1:36881551-36913610 GCF_002776525.5 Piliocolobus tephrosceles | reverse complement strand
GGGGTTTCACTATGTTGACCAGGCTGGTCTCAAACTCCTGACCTCAAGTGATCTGCCCGCCTTGGCCTCCCAGAATGCTGGGATTACAGGCGTGAGCCACTGTGCCCACTGTGCCTGGCAGAAGTTTGTTCGTTTTCATCATGTGGACATACCATATCCATTTGTGTTGTTTCTAGAGTCTGGCCATTATGAATAATGATGCCGTGAACATGCTTGTACATGTCTTTTGGTGAACCTATGTATGCATTCATTTTTTGCAATTATGTGTATAGGCAGATTATGCTGATTTTCATTTCATGGTAGTGGGATGCGGAGTGTCACAAAATACTATCCAAAGGGGGCATAGGTTCTAGGGGGATGGTGGAGACCCTCCTGTTGGAAGCAGATGCTTCTGTCCATCGTCCATTTGTCCCACACGGATTGTCCCAGCTGTCCTGTGCTCTGTGCTGGGAAATGCCACGATTGTACTCTGTGGAGGGAGAGGGTTTCAGCATCTTGACCTAAGGTTGGAGGGCAGAGGCTGCATTCTTACTCCCACCACTAGAGGCCAGGCATTCACAAGGGACTGAGGACCAGCGGCCCCCTTCTTCCAGGCAGGCTTCCTCTTAGGTTCCTGTTCCTCCATCTCCCTTGGTAACTGGTGAACACACTCTATTGGGGGATATGGAAAGTAAGAAATCTTTATTTTGTTGCCCACGCTGGAGTGCAATGGCACTATCCCAGCTCACCGCAACCTCCGCCTCCTAGGTTCAAGTCATTCTCCTGCCTCAGCCTCCCGAGTAGCTGGAATTATAGGCATGTGCTACCATGCCCGGCTAATTTTGTATTTTTAGCAGAGACGGGGTTTCTCCATATTGGTCAGGTTGGTCTAGAACTCCCGAACTCAGGTGATCCGCCCGCCTCGGCCTCCCAAAGTGCTGGGATTACAGGCATGAGCCACTGTGCCCGGCGGGAATTGACATACTTTTGAGGCATCAAACATTTCTCACCTGGTCTGAGGATTCACCTTCCCTGTAAAATGGAGACTACGTGGTCTGGCTGCCTCCTAGAGATACTCCACATGCGCCCTGCACCCACTCACTCTGCTGGCTCTGCTGGTGAGCTCAGATAGCCCTGGGTTCACCTCCTCTACTACTGCTACAGACCCTCGTGCTGGAAGCTTTCAGTTTTCCAGATGTAAATGTTTCACATTTCAATTGTAAATGTTTAGCAACTTGTTCTATAGGTGGGAGCTGATTTATGTTTGGTAATTTCTGTGGTGTAAATACTTCCACTGTATCTGATTTCAAACTATCAATGTGATGTCACTGAATGTGGAGTTGAGAAGAGATGAGAAGTAGCATAATATGATGTACTTCCACCATATAGATATGAGACATAAATAAACTTGAAAGCATAGATAAGAGTATAATGTAAGAGGAGGGAGGCAGAAAAAGTAAAAAAAAAAAATGCAATGTAGTAAAATAACTAATAATTAGGAAGTGGTAACTTGAGTATTTATGACTTTAACAACTATAATTTAATTTTACATATATATATTATTTATTTATTTATTTATTTATTTATTTATTTATTTATTTTTAAGATAGAGTCTTGCTCTGTCACCTAGGCTGGAGTGTAGAGGCGCATTCACAGCTTACTTTAGTCCTGACCTCCTGGGCTCAAGTAATCCTCCCACCTCAGCCTCCCGAGTAGCTGGGACCACAGGCATGTGCCACCATGCCTGGCTAATTTTTGTATTTTTTGTAGAGAAGAGGTCTCACTCTGTTGCCCAGGCTGGTCTCAAACTTCGGAGCTCAAGTGATCCTTCTGCTTTGTTCTCCCAAAGTGCTGGGATTACAGGCGTGAGCCACTGCTACCGGCCATAATTTAATTTTTAACAAAGGCTGTGTTTAACAGCTAGCTTACGAAAATCTTGGACATTTTAGAATTGATTCTTGACAGTTCGAGCACTCTTCAGCATACCACTGCAGGTAACCTGCTTTGGTCCCCCTTTAAAAATCACATTGCTTTTTACAGTGCAAATTACAGCCGTATTCCGTAAGAAGCGGGACATGCTTCTAGTAACTGTGGCCTTGGCCTCATCTTTAAACTTTATGTACCTCAGTTTCCTCATATGCAAAATGAAGATAATAGTATTAATACCTATTTCAGAGGCTATTGCAGGGATAAAATTAGATCATATACGTGGAGCCACTAGCAGTGTCTGGCAGACAGTACATACTTAATGTATTGGAGCTTTTTTCAGGGGGTTCATTGACATGACTGGGGGTAAACCTGCACCTTGGGGTCCATCATCAGCACTTTCAAAATACCCTGATTTTGGAGGTATCAGAATACCCTGATTTTGAAGGTCCCTGGCTAGCAAAAAAGAGGGACTGACCCTACTGATCCAGCCAACAAGTCCTAGAGCCAAGACCTTCTGAGGTGTTGTGTCTGCCAGAGCTTCACAGCTCTGTCTTCTCACCATTAAATCACATGAAAATGAACCATCAGGGAGGGAATACAGTGTCCAATGACCAGGAGCAGTGTGTGTATGTGTATGTGGGAGGGGTTTGTGGGCTGGCTGTGTCTAGAAAGGCCTCAGGCCCTAGGCTATCCCCAGTCCCTTCCTTCTTCCCTGCAGATTGTCTCCCAGAGTCACTGCTCAGCCCTTGGGCAAAGGGCAAAGAGGAGCAGCAGGTCATCAGGCTGGTTGGCACCACGGGTGGGGGGGATTTGGTATTCATTCATCTTCCACTGGGATACCATCTGGGGACATAGCAGGTAGATGCTCCCTTTCTACCTTGGCTTTTCCTTGTGTGAAAAATGGGGCCAACACTTTAACCAGTTAACCTGATCTGTGTCAGGGAAAGAATGTTGTCAAAGACATGCTTCAGAAAAGCAGGTGGGGCTAGGTTGCCCTCTTATATGTACCTGCTAATTGGGCAGCCTCAAGTGCACATTTTCTAGGGCTAGGGTCAGAGTTGGAGTGGATAGGGAATCATAGCTGCTGCTGTGAATAGCCTAGATCTAAGCCCTGAACTATGACCTCTACAAAGCTCCCTCCGACCGGTGGCCGGCAGGGATTGCGTCACCAAGCCTGGCTCTCACAGGCTCCTGACAAGCTCCAAGAAGGGTTGCCCCTGGTGATGGTGCAGGCTCACAAATTCAGATAACCACCTGAGCCCAGATATTCTTCCTCTGGAGTGGGAGTTGCTTCTCAGTTCCTGTTGGCCTAGCCCTGTACAACCCACCCACTTTGGACTCTGACATTCTGCGGTGAGGATGGGCTGAATACTTCCACCTCCTCTGGGGTCAAATGGGTTTACTTTCACAGGGCTTTGACGGCTGCCCAAGGAATCTTGAATCAAAACATGAAACCCACGCTAATTTCCATATGAGATCAGACAAGCTAGTGACCTTTCCATGCCTCAACTTCCTTATAGGTAAAACTGGGGAAAATAATGTCTCTGCATTTTATGGGGATGTTGTAAAAAAAAAAAACTAGCTGGTATGCAAAAAAAAGCACTTTTTTAAAAAGCAAGAGATATATGAGGACAATTTCAGTCTTTATTTTGCTATTTTTATTGGGGGTGGGAGGAACCACATGGTTTATTTGGAAAAGTGTGACCTTTGGAACAGACAAACAAGAATGAATTCTGGTTTTGCAACATACATACTATGTGGTTTTGATATGTCAAAAAAAAATCTTCCTAAGCCTTGCTTGTAAAATGGTGTTAATGATAATTAACTTGGAGGACTGTTGCCAAAATTGAGGTTACACATAAAGTCCCTACCAAGCACCTGATACACAGTAGGTGCTTTGTAAATAGTAGCTGTCATAACTACTATTGTATGTAATAACCATAGCAACTGAGATTCCATGTACTTATTCTGAACCTTTTCTCTCACTTTCAGAGAGCCAAACTCCTTTGCCTACAAGCAGTAAAGGCACACACCCCTTGTTAGATTCCTGGGAGATGAAAGGAATACCATGCCTCCTGACTCTTATCATAGGAATGACTACCTCATCCTGATTGGCCCAGGACTGTCCTAATTTTGGCACTGGAAGTCCCACGTGCCATGAATCCCCTTAGTCCCAGGCAAACTGGGATGGCTGGCTATTCTACTCACCACCAGCTGGGACTAATCTAACCCCCGTGCCATTTTCCAGCACCTAGATTTAGAGCAGAGTATTAAGATTTGCGCTGGAAATTGGCCGGGTGTGGTGGCTCACGCCCGTAATCCTAGCACTTTGGGAGGCAGAAGCAGGCTGATCACTGAGGTGAGGAGTTTGAGACCAGCCTGGCAACATGGTGAAACCCCGTCTCTACTAAAAATACAAAAATTAGCTGGGCGTGGTGGCACGCACCTGTAGTCCCAGCTACTCGGGAGACTGAGACAGGAGAATCCCCTGAACCCAGGAGGCAGAGGTTGCAGTGAGCTCAGATCACACCACTGCACTCCAGCCTGGGCTACAGAGCAAGACTCTGTCCAAAAAAAAAAAAAGATTTATGCTGGAAATCTGGAAGGACCCAGGTATATTAGTTCAAAGAGCCATTTTAAATCCTTTTAGAATAAGGCAGGGTCTGAATTAAAAAGTGAAAATAAAAAATTAGCTCTGGTTTAAAATTCATTATGTTGGGTGGAAGACACAAAAAATCAATTATAAAGGCCACATATTTGTATGATTCCATTTATAGGGAGTGCTCAGAATAGGCAAATCTATAGAGGCAGAAAGTAGATTGTTGGTTGCCTAGGGAGGGAGGCAGGGAAGGTGGTAGGGAGGGAGGAAACGGGTAGTGACTGCTAATGGGGAGTTTTTTTAGGGTCATGAAAATGTTCTAAAATATTGTACAACTCTGTAAATATACTAAAAACCACTGAATTGTTCACACTAAATGTACAATTGTACATGTACAAATTTGTACAATTTGTAAAGTTATACAAAATAAATATACAAATTTAAACTGTAACTTGCTGGTATGTGAATATCTCAATAAAGCTGTTAATTAATTTATTTATTTGAGACATAGTCCCATTCTGTCGCCCAGGCTGGAGAGCAGTGGCGCAATCTTGGCTCATTGCAGCCTCTGCCTCCCAGGTTCAAGCAATTCTTTTGACTAGCCTCCCACATAGCTGGGATTACAGGTGTGCACCACCATGTCCGGCTACTTTTTGTATTTTTAGTAGAGATGAGGTTTTGCCATGTTGGTCAGGCTGGTCTTGAACTCCTGGCCTCAAATGATCGGCCTGCCTCAGGTTCCCAAAATGCTGGGATTCCAGGTGTGAGAAAGCTGTTAAATTAAAAAAAAAAAAATCTTAAAAAATTTTTAAACAATTTTATTTTTAAAAATCTATGATCCCTCCCACTTGAGAATGTCTAAGTCTAAATTATTCTTAACCTTCATCTTGTGAGATCTTTTCAATGACAGAAAGGTGGTATTCACCCCAGACCAGGAAGTACCATTCCATTTTGCGGGTGAGAAGAGCAAGGGCTATGTGTAGAATGTAACAGGGGCTTTTCGTCAGCTCAACAGAGGAGGCCAGTGGAACTTCAGATGGGAGAGGAAGAGCAGACAGGAAAGGCTGGTGAGCCGGCGTTTATAAAGGGAGGAGACTTGACCCTGATTCTGGCAATTCAAAGCAGAAGGAAATGGATGCTAATCCCAGCTGTAATCCCAGCTACTCGGGAGACTGAGGCAGGAGAATCCCCTGAACCCAGGAGGCAGAGGTTGCCGTGAACTCAGATCATGCTACTGCACTCCAGCCTGGGCGACAGAGCAAGACTCCGTCAAAATACATACATACATACATACATATTTAAAATGTTTAAAAATTTAAATTTAATACTATTCTGTGGGCTCAACCAAAGTGCCACAGAAAAGTAGAAGCAGCAGCTTTGGGAAGATTCTGAAGGGTAAGTGGAGAAGGCCTTCAAGATTGAGGAAATAGCATGGGCACCTGGTTTGTGACTGAGATGTGACAGGAATGGCTTGTTAGAGACCAGCAGGTGGTATGGGCAGGCTGGAGTGGGGTGTGTGGAGGGATGGAGAGCATTTGGGCCCAGTTGTGGAGAGCACAGGATACTACAGTCCTTGCTGATGAGTTTGAGTTCATTCTGTGGACCCTGAAGGTCTGGGAGAGGATTTTTGTTTTTTTGGTTTTTTTTGAGACAGTCTCACTCTCTCACCCAGGCTGGAGTGCAATGGCACGGTCTAGGCTCACTGCAACCTCTGCTTCCCGAGTTCAAGCGATTCTCCTGCCTCAGACTCCCGAGTAGCTGAGATTACAGGCATGTGCCACCATGCCTGGCTAATTTTTGTATTTTTAGTAGAGAAGGGGTTTCACCATGTTGTCCAGGCTGGTCTCAAACTCCTGACTTCGTGATCCGCCCGCCTCAGCCTCCCGAAGTGTTGGGATTACAGGCGTGAGCCACCGTGCCCAGCTGAGGATTTTTGGGTAGTGATGGACAGATCTGCATAGGGTCTCATAAGGGATTTTATAAGGTGGCAGTTCTTGCGTGAAGTTACTGAGCCTCTTAGTGGCCAAACTGACTTCAGTGCACAGCCAAGGGCTCAGTTACCTCGGCATTTGATCTGACCTGAACCATCCATGCCTGCTTTCTTCCCTTTCTTCTTTTTCTCCTTCTCTCCATTTGTCTTCTCCAATTCTTCTGCATCCCTTCCCCTTGCTTCCTTCCCTCCTTGTCCCCTCCCCGAGCCTTGGGTCTGCCTGGCGTGTTCCTGCTGCCCACACTGATTTGGTTGCGCTCTGCTGCAGACCCAGGTAGTTCTGAAGTTTGCTTTTCAATCTTCTAGTGGTCTGGGCAGTGTGGCCCCAAATGAGCAGGAAGGGAGGGGTGCCCATCTTCTCTAATGAGTGTGGACCCAAGAAGGCAAGGACGAAAGAAGGCAGAACAAGGATAGGCTTATGAAAAAGGCATTTTAGCAACAAGCCACAGGTTGCTGTGGGGCCCAGAAGGGAAGGGTTCTTTTGGGGATGGGTCTGTGTGCATGGGGAGGAGCATCCTGTTTATTTGGTTCAAGCTACTTCACAAGGACATGCCCTGTTAATTCACAGCACTTTTCCTGAAAGCCTACTAGAACTAGGCCTGGTGAGAGGCCCTGAGAAGGTGTATCCTTTTGTCCAAGAGCATCTGGGAGAAGAGGCCTGCCTGACCCAAGCTGCAGCAAAGACACAAGTCTGTAGGTCCAGATGTGAACTCTACCACTGATTTACAAGTAGGAGTTCCTTAACATTTATTTAGGACCTCTGAGACCTACACGGTACAAGGCCCTGGGGCACAAAGATAAAAAGCCAGAGTCTTCCCCATCAAGGCGCCATGGGCCCTGTAAACACATAAACCTGGACACACTGCATGAAAGATCACCAATAAACGATGTAGCCATACAGTGCACAAACTGCTCACTCAGTATGTCCTAGAAAATAGCCCCAGGAGGCAAGGCCCAAGAGGGGAAATAGGAATAGTTAGGAATGTGGCAGGCTTCTAGCCCGGGCTCTGCCAGTCGTGCCTCTGAACTGCGGTTTTCTCAACCTTGAGATCCCTTGTGTGCTTTTAGCATGCTGAAGGATCACTCACTTCGGAATGCTAGTGAAAATACAGATTCCCAAGTCCGACCCCACTGAACCACAATGGCTGGAGGTGGGGCCCCGAATCTGCATTTTCACCCCCACCTACCCCCCGGGCAGCTTTAATGTTGGCAGGCTAGGAACCAGTTTGGAGTACTGCTTAACAGGGAGATAATAACCTGCTTCAGAGATAGGTCAGACGAGCAATTCAACAGCTAACAAGGCAACATGCGTCAAAAGCCTTGTAAACCTGACAGCAGTACAATTCTTTTCAAATAATAGTAATTCAATAATGCAAATAATAATAATAGTAAACGAACTGGAGAGCGCACTGCAAACGCCGCACCGTCCAGCTGAGTCGGTGCCACCGCCCCATCCACTGCAGCGCAGAGGGACTGTCCCTTTAAGGACCCCCCACTTCCCCAACCGCGTCGCTTCTCCCGTGGGTACCTGGCCCGGCCCGCGGCGCCTGCGTGCGGGGCCTCCCGGCGGGGCGGTTGCGGCGGCGCGACGCCGGCGCGACGCCGTCGCTGCTGCGTGCGCGCCTGGCCCCGCCCCTTCCCCGCCCCCTCTCCTCCGCGGGGCCTCCCCCGCCCGCGCGGTACAGCTGGGTTAGTGACGCGGGTGCTGCAGCCGCCGGTAGCGCCGAGTTCTATTCTCCCAAGCAGGCGACCGCCCCGCCGCCTCCCTCCCTCCCGCCCGCTTCGTCTGCCCACCGCGCCGGCCAGAGCGAGCTAGACAAGGGCACGCGGGGCCTCGCCTAGACCCGAGAAGGCTGCGGGCGCGCGCAAGCGGCGGCGTGGAAGCGGTGAGCGCCCCCATCCCGGAGGTCTCCGCCGGCTCCCGGGTGAGTTGTCACCGCGGGCGGGGGGCGGCGGGGCCGGCATTGTGCCACCGACCCGCCCGGCCGGCTGTCAGGGGCGCGGGACCAGCGCGCACCGCCCAGGAGTGACGCTGGCCGGAGCCCGGGCCGGCTTCGGCGGCTCCCCGCTCTGCTCTGCGCCGGCCCGCTGTCACCCGGCCGCGAACCGCGCCGCTGGGAGCCCCGCGCTGGCGTGGCGCGGCCGGCGAGCCGGCAGTGGGGGCTGCGCGGCCGGGGGGACCGGCGGCTGGTTTGCGGCCGGGAACTTAGTGACCTGCGGTCCGGGGCGCGCCGTCCCGCGTCGCTGCCGGGGCAGCGCCGGCAGAGCCAGACGCCGTGCCGGTGGGTGCAGAGGAGGTAGGCAGAGGCCCTCTGTGCCACTGTCATTACTGCCCTCAGCCCAGCAAAGCTGCGGGGCTTGCCCTGGGGCAGGCAGGGCTGGCTTAGAGAAGGTGAATTTCCTGAGGAAATCTCAGAGCCAGCCTGTGCGCTCCGTAGCATTCGGGAGTCCCCGCGCCTCGGCTGCTCTTTAATCTCAAAAACGTCTCTTATTAACCTGGCTAAACTCCCCGAAACCAGCTCTTTTCTTTCAAAAAGTAGGCACGTACATACAGACTTTCCTTTTTTACGCTTGGTTTTGAGACCCCAGCTATGAGTGTGGATCTGACTCTCCCTCATGGGAGTCGTGTTTGGGGAGCTGCTGAAGTGGAGAAAAGTTACTCTGGACGAATTTAGGAGCAGGAGGGGGAGGTGGTTATGCGGACAGCAAGACCCAGGAGCAAAGAGGCGTCAGAATAGTCTTGGTCTGGTTAAAGGGAAGTTGGCGTCTGGGCAAAGAGGCCTAAAGCTGTTGTTCCCACAGAATTTTCTTTCGGTGGCAGGCGACATGCTGGGCTTTGTTGCTCTTGCTAACTGGGCTCCTGTGTGCTCTTCCAGAGGTGCAGTAAGATTACTCGGTTCAATTAGGCCTAGGGATTTACCCCCTTTTTTGAACTACAGAGATGGTAAGTGTGGCTTTCCACCCTTCACAGAAGTTAATTCATTTCTTGCTGTTTTCGTTCCTCTCGTGTTAAAAAAATACATAGGAGTTACGCGCACACACCTTTTCTGTTTTGGGAATTCCACACCCAAATTGTCACCATCTAGTGGAGGCTAGTAGAGACATGTGCTTGGCACTGACTTCTGAGTTCTCTGGGCTTTATGTTTTTAGCTAGAAGCATGTTCAACCAGAAATTAAAATTTTCCTGGAGTTGGGTGAGGTATTTCTGCATCTCAGGAAAGAAGGTATTTAATTAAGCAGCAATGATATGGAAAGGTTCTTGAGGACTTACTGAGTACCAAGCTTTGTGCTAAGGGCTTTACTTTTTTGAACTTATTTAATAAACAACAGACTTTTGAGGTAGATATTATTATCCCCATTCTTCTAGTTGAGACCCAAACCAAACAAGTTAAATAACTCGCCTGTGTCAGATAGGTATCTCATGGTGGAGCCCACAGTCTGAACTACTAGATGATACTGCTGGTTTCTGGTTTGTTTACCTTTTGGTAAAATTGAACCTGGAGTCTTTCTAAAACCTTCTCAAAGCACTGCTGCTTCAGGCTGTTTCTCAGATCAGGAGCATTCTAAACTCTTTCTCCAGGGTACACACTTACGGTATGTTTGCATAAGAGTCATTTGTTCATTCTTTCATTCAGTACTCCCAAGTATTTATGTGATACAGAGTGTATGCCAGGCACTGTGCTATGTATTGCAGGTACTGCATTGAATAAGTCAGAATCCAGCTCTCATGGACTCACAGCCTTTAAGGCAGTTTGTTTTGGTTTATGTTGTTAGCTTTCATTGTTGGCCATTTGCTGCTGAAAGAACTTCTGCCCAGCGAGTTAAACAGAGGACAGTATTGGTATGAGTCCTGATAGATAGGACTTCCTGTCTATAGAGTAATTTTTTGGATATTGTAGTAGAAATGGCATATGAAACAAATCCTCACTTACACCTAGATAGAGCCAGGTGCCAGGATGCTCAGTGTTTCAACACCTGAGAGCAAATCCACTGTCAAATGGCTGAGTTTGACTTCTTTCGCTGAAGCCT
This sequence comes from Piliocolobus tephrosceles, assembly GCF_002776525.5. NCBI lineage: Eukaryota > Metazoa > Chordata > Mammalia > Primates > Cercopithecidae > Piliocolobus > Piliocolobus tephrosceles. The sequence continues at coordinate 36,903,084 of NC_045439.1, read as the reverse complement.
GCCTTCTGAAAGCCCAGAATTTGGTGAGATAGAAGAGGAAGAAGGGTGGAATGAGGTGTTACAGATGCCGGCTGGCAGATAAAGAGATCTCAGCACTTTGTCTGTTTTCCTGGCCAGTCTCTGAGGTGTGATGATTGAACTCGTGTTCTTTTTTATTTGTTTGAGATAGAGTCTCACTCTGTCACCCAGGCTGGAGTGCAGTGGCGCAATCTCGGCTCACTGCAACCTTCGCCTCCCAGGTTCAAACGATTCTCTGCCTCAGCCTCCTGAGCAGCTGGGACTACAGGTGCATGCCATCACGCCTGGCTAATTTTTGTATTTTTAGTAGAGACAGGGTTTTACCATGTTGGCCAGGCTGGTCTCAAACTCCTGACCTCAGGTGATCCGCCCATCTTGGCCTCCCAAAGTGCTGGGATTACAGGAGTAAACCACCGCGTGCGGCCTGAGCTTGTGTTCTTATGTAATGGTGCATCTCTCAGTAGGGGATATCCTCCTTTGCTCTTTTGCTGGGGCAGCAATTCCTGTGGCAGCCTTCGCTCTACATACACACATACCCCCCTTCCAAAAGGTAATAATTCACCTGGTTACTTAAAAGTTAGAACTTCTTTCAAGTTTATTGCTACGAAGCATTGTTTCACTCCCTCCCTGCTTGTCCGTTTCCCACATAAAAACTTGACTTTTGCTTCAAATATTTATTTTCTTCTGCCCTTTTTTCATGTCCTTAGCTCTTCTGACAACCACGTTACTACTGGTATCATTTGTGGGCTGGGAGAAATACAGCATCTTTAAAAAAAAAGTGAGGTACATACTCTTCCTCATTTCAGTACCAAACAAGTGAACTGTGGAGAATGAAGCAGAACCACTTGCCAGCAGGGAGGGAAGGCCAGAGGGCACACATGGTTGTCTTTCCCCTCTAGTTCCCCGTTTACTAAGAGACAGTTCACACTTGCAGGCCCGAACGTCAGCAGATCCACTGGGCCCAGGTTGTATAATTGCCATACATGAAGTGAGTTATTAAGCTCCTGAACTGACATGCTGTCTCCTAGCTAAAGCTGACAAGCAGGATTTATTTTCCCTCTTTCTGTCTGGACACTATGGAAGTCTTATTAGAGGGTGTTCGCCCAAGCAGTAGGAGAAAGATCAGAAGGAGCCAATAGAGGAAGGAACCCCATGTCTTGTCTTTTTTTCAACTTTGAGAGCAAACATTGCTTTGTTGCAGACTTAAAGGTTGAGGATTAGGACATTTGGTTAAGGGTAAGCTTTGGGACAAATGCAAAACTAGGGGAAATAGAGACTTTCCCCAGGTTTCTCATGAGCTCCATACTACTCAGGAACCTTTGGGTGGACTGTCCTTGTGCATGAAGATCTGTTCACTCCACCCCTGGCTTGGATTCAAGGCAACAGCCATTGTGTGTCCCTTGGATGAGTGCAAGTTTGTGTTTCTGTGTAAGAACCTTTTATCTTAAAAAGTACAAGTTCTGGGGAAAGAGGTACCTCTTACAAGGCTTAGGTTTTCACGGCAGAGCCTGTTAGGCACCTGTGTTCTTCTCGTGCTCGTGTGTCTGCGATGGTGTCCTTTTTCTTGCCTTTTTAGTTTTTATGGCCTAGAAACCAGCAGGGTTCCTCCATTTGCTCTCTTGTCCTCTGGTTCTTACTTGAGTGTGGAAGTCGCTCTGCTGGTGGACCTTGCAGTGGCACTGAGCTGGGTCACTTCAGCCATGAAAGGCCAACTGTGCTACTATCAAGGCTTGGGACAGTTAAGCATCTGTGAAGGTACTGGATACAGCGACAGCAGGAAGTGCAGCAGTGAGAACTGAAACTAATTTCACAGACTGTGGTGTTGCCTGTGATGTAGTCTCCCTCCCTGGCTCTTGTATCTCAAAAAGGGAAAATAACCACCCTTGAAACATCTGAAGGCTGCGTGCCAAGAATTCACACAGTACTCCTGAAACAGGATATTACTGAAGCATTTTTCTCAAACAGAAACAGATGTAGTTCCCTGTTACTGTCGCCAGTGTTAGTAGATCCTTAAAATTACCTGATAGCATTGTGCCCTTAAATGTACTCCCCCCTCCTACACACATACACAAGTGTTTTATTTTATTTTATTTTATTTTATTTTATTTTAAATTTATGTTATTTTATTTTTTGGCAAAGTCTCCTTGCTTGGTTTGAGGGAGGTTAGCCTGGGATTCCTGATGACAGTAATAGATTCTCAGTGGGTTCGCAGATGGCAGAGGTGGTGACTGACAATTCTTTATTACTCAGAAGAGGATTTTCTCTGATGAAAAATGATTCAGGATTCTGCAGTTGGAGATTGGATACAAAACCTCAGAGAAGAGACACAAATAGAGATCTTTCCCAGCCTCCCCTTCCTTGCCACCCTTTGTAGAGTAGAGGGAATGTCTAATCTTTCCAAGTCCAACCTACTGCCAGCAGTGACTTGCCTTCACCCACAGAAATTTAAGATTAGAGTGTGGAGTTGCCCTTTATGTAAATTGTCCTTGCTGAAATTTTCTTTGGCTAGACTAGGCTTCAGCTTCTGACAAAGACAATAAAATGAAACTGGCTTCTGGGAATGGCATAAGAGCCTGTTTATCCAATTTTTCCTTTAGATTATTCTCGGTTGAGCTCAACAAACTAAGTGGACGGAGGCTTGTAAAAGGTAACTGCAAAAAGGGAAAAAGGTGATTTTACTTAATTTCCTTTTTAAATTATAGCAGTCTATGCAAACTGTTTGAAAGAAGACCGAGAGATGTTTTTTGGTGGGGAAGCACAAGATTACAGATAGCTTGGAAAATAAAAGGGAAAAAAAATCAGCATGATTCTACCACCCTAATATAAACATAATGTGTATTCTGTTTTTTCCATCTTCAGCTGGTAGTACCTGTACATTCAGCTTTGTATTTTTTTCACTTAGCTTTTTTTTTTTTAACACGTCATAAAATTCACACACTTAAAGTACAATTCAGTAGTTTTTAGTATATTTACAGAGTTGTACATCTATCACCATAACCTAATTTTGGAACATTTTCGTCACCCCAAAAAGTCACTCCCTATTTCTCTACAATCCCATCTAGCCCTAGGCGACCATTCGTCTTTCTCTCTCTATAGGTTTGCCTGTTTGGACATTTCATATAGCTGGAATCATATGATATGTGGTCTTTAGTAACTGGCTTCTTTCACTTAGCATAATGTTTTTGAGGCTTATTCATGTTTTAGCATGTATCAGTACTTCATTCCATTTTATTGCTGAATGCTATTCTGTTGTATTGATATACCACATTTTGTTTATCCATTCATAACCTGATGGACAGTTGGGTTGTTTCTGTTTTTTGGTTACGAATAATTTTGCAGTATTGCTAAGAACATGTGTGCATAAGTTTTTCTGTGGGTATATGTTTCATTTCTCAAGGAGATATCTTTAAAGCTGTATCCATCCATGTCTCTACTTTGAGGTTAACATTCTACTAGGTTATGCAGTTTGTTTGAGGAAGAACCGTGTTATAGTAAACTCTTGGCCCTAATGTGGTGTTGCGGATATTGCCCTGGATCAAGAAAAGGTGCCACCAAAAAAATTCCAAAACCCAAAAACAAAAAGAGAGAATCCTGTTTTTAAGTTTGAACTCTCCAGTAGCATTGTTTCCAAATATTTGGTGCAAAACTTTAACCATTGGTGAGTTGACAGACGCAATAGTGCCTAAATTCAATGCACATGTACTGCTGCTTTAAAAAAAATAAAGAGGATTTTCAATGCGAAGCCTCGGCTCTAAATCTCATCTTTGTGTTTTATAGAGAGAACTTTACCATGAACCCCTAAAGCCTTCCTTATCAAATATGATTTATAGTTCTCAGAAGCTTTTCCTTTTCTTGTGAAAAATTCCATGCCAGGGTTCTGTGCACCAGCTCAGAGGCTTCTGCTAGGTTGGGGAGTGGAATGCTTATTGACTAGAGAGACAGCCAGCAAGACAGGGAAGAGGGAGAGGGGCTGTGAGTGCCCTGAAAATGTAGATCCGAGAAAGAGTGCTCTTTAGAACAGCTGCCACAGGGCTTTTCCAGGTGGACCTCAGGTGTAACCTGAGGTTAAAAACAGATCATGCCAGACACAAAAAGGAGCAGATGGTGCTGCTTGGAGTGTCATTTCCTCTACAGGATGTGTCCCTGGGTGGTTTTACATCATGCCAACCATATTAATGAAATAATGCAACAGAATGTCTCCTTTTGCCCTTGTTCTAATTGGAACCACAGGTTGAGTTTCCCTAATCTGAAATATGAAGTGCTCCAAAATCTTAAACTTTTTGAGCACCCACATGATGGAAAATTCCACACCTGACCTCATGTTTTGGATTGCAGTCAAAACTATCTTCAGGCTGTGCGTATTAGGGGTATATGAAATATAAATGGATTTTGTGTTTAGACTGGGGTCCCATCCCTGAGATACCTGATTGTATATATGCAAATATTCCAAAATCTAAAATATTTGTGATCCCAAGCATTTCTGATAAGGGACACTCAGCCTGTACTAGCACTTGTGACCAACAGCTAGTCTTGCTTTCAATAGCTAGTCTTGCTTTCCCTCCTCCTAGATCCCCAGTAAAAGCTCTTGAAAGTGTGCATATGCAGGCTACCTAGTGATTTAACAGAGGATCGAGATAGTTACACTGCAGAGAAACAGGAGGGATAGGGCACATGCCCTTTGTCCAGCAAGACAGACAAAAACTAGGAACTTGAACTCTCTTCTCTGGGTTCCTGGATCTGGAGCCAAGGCCAAGGATCAGTTCTTCTAGAAAGTTTCCTCCTGTGTATGTGTAAATGTGTGTGAATGCAGCTGTAACTTCTCTGCCAAAATTCATTGCCAAAAATTTTGTGATTTGGAGGAGGACCTACCTGTTAATACAAATTTGATTCCCAAATCCTAAGAGTTTCCAAAGGTTGAGTGAAGTGAGACGAGACTCGTAGTTGAAGATCCAGATTTTTCACTGTTGGTATCTAGATGCCACCAAAACTCCCTGCACGACAAAGTATATGAAGAGAGACTCTAGGCTCATGAAATGTTAGAGTTGGAAAAATGGGACTTTGGGGTTCTTCTTGTTCTACCTCCTCATTTTAAAGAAATGCAAATGGGAAATGGATGCTCAGAGCTGACTTGCCTGAGAGGTGAAAGGGATAGTGGAGAAGCCAAGGCCCCTGATTCCTAGTCTAGTGCTTTTCTCTCCCGGTGTGATCACCTCTTTGTTTCTCCCCCTCTTTTGGGCCTGGACCAGGAATGGGGATTGGGAGTCCAGCAGGGTGTCATGGCTCATATTTTTGGGAACAAATTCAAGTTACTTCTGTGATTGTAGTTTTGAATCTAATAGTGAAATTACAAAGGAAATGAGTCTTGAAGTCCAATTCTTCTGAAAGAAAACTGTTCTTAAAATGGGTGCAGAGCCCTCAGGGCTGCTCTGCCTATGGATTAACCATTCTTTATTCCTTTACTTTCTTAATAAACTTGCTTTCACTTTAAAAAATTGTTGTAGTTGTGTTTAGACTGGGCCTGCTTAACTTTTAAATTTCTGTGCTGTGTATCTTTGCCATTCAAAAATGCCACCTGGCCCGGTATGATGGCTCACACCTGTAATCCCAGCACTTTGGGAGGCTGAGGTGGGACAGTTGCTCAAGACCAGTTCAAGACTAGCCTGGGCAACATAGTGAGAGTCCACATCTCTACAGAAAAGAAAAAAAAAAAATTAAAAATTAGCTGGGCATGGTGGCACACACCTGTAGTCCCAGCTACTTGGGAAGCTGGAGTTGGGGGATCACTTGAGCTTGGGAAGTCAAGGCTGCAATGAGCTATGATGGTGCCACTGTACTCCAGCCTGGTGACACAGTTGAGACCCTGTCTCAAAAAAAAAAAAAAAAGCCCCCACCTGACCCCAGGCCAATGGGTGTGTTCTCTGTCTGGGAGAACTGATCCTGCCCCCACACCCCATTAACTGACCAAACCCTTCAGAGCTGTGTCTCGACTTCCTTGGACTTACGGTATGTGAAATCAGCTACCCACCTAAATGCAGCGTGACCACACATCTATAACTGTATGTCTCTAACCAGGCATGAAGGAAACAGGTCATATATACTGGCTTTCCCTATCCCAGAAAACCAGTGAACAGAGTCTTGTGTTTAGTATGGGTGCTGCTGTTTCAGTTGGCATGCTTGAGGCATTGCTAGGAAATTAATCAGTGGTGTGTTATCTGGTCTACCCCTTTATCAATCCTCCATCTGCCTCCAGGTAGAAACTCTGCCATGGGAAGACTGTCTACATCCTTGTTTCTGTCCTATGGGGATTTTGCTTGTTACACAGCAGAATAGCAAGAAAAACAGGCTCTGAGTTTTGTAAGAATTCATCGATCCATCTTTCCTTTACATGTACCCTCAAGTCATAATAATTTGTGAGCTGATAATCTGGTTAGGCTATGATGTCAGGCTGGTGGGAGGCTGGTAGGTAGTTGCTGCAGAAACCAAAGGGAAATAAGTCTAGTTGTCTGGCAAATAATTAGTGGATGCCTGTTATAGGCACTAGGTATACAGTTATGAACAAAGAACAAAATGGACATAGTACTTGCTGGCGTGGAGTTAGCATACTGCGGGAATACTCATGAAGTTTTTAATTTGAGAGTAGTGTTGGAGGAGTCTTTTGTGTACAGTAGACCTTCAGCTTGACTGTTTGGGATTTGTCAGTTACTTCTGTGTTCCAAACCACAGTCACCCTGGAAGGGAAAAACTTGAAAAGTATCATTAGAGCGTTCCCCCTAGGCTCCCTATTAAAGAAATGAATTGTCTTTCTCTGCAGTGAGCTAGGTCTAGGAGTTTGGTGTGCTTTGAGGATTCCTGTTTCTTGCTTTATTTAATCAACTAGTTTTTAATCTGGGAATGTTTTCAGTCCTTGGCTTATCCTATTTTTAATTAAAAGAAAAAAGGAGATGTGGGTTCAACTATGAGAAACTGGGAGAAAGGAATAGAGAGGATCAGTGGCATGAATTCCTTAGGGAATCTTTTTTTTTCTTCCATCTCCCTCAAGCCTCAATTTTAGATAGAAATGTGGATTTGTGAGATCTCTTTTCCTGATAAATCTGTGGCTTTACAACCTGCTGTGGGCAGTAAAGGACCTAGTTCCCAGTAAACACACGCCCTCCCCCTGTATTTTACCTCTTTGGGTGGCCATCTCTCTGTAGGCCTTGGTTCCAGGCTGATGTTGGAAGTTCCCTGAGGTCGGTGACTGTCTCATCCACTTCCTTGTACCCCCTCCTGGATTAATTGGATGATTAATAAATGATTGACCAGGTGTAGGGGATTAAAATAAGTATAGGAGGGCAGGGTGACTTTGAGGTTATGAGCCTTGATGAAAATGAATCAAAGAGTGGTATTATTGATGAAATTCTAAAAATGGAGTCATTTGGAGGAAGGCCTGGTTTGAGTGAAAAACAAATATAAACAGGGTATTAAAAAGCTGTTAACATTCACCATGTTCACCCTGCCTGGTGGCAGGAAAAGAAGACAGCTCAGGAACCATGGCAGTGGGAGGTAAAGGAGAGACAGGGTATTGGAGGTTCTCCAGAATGTTTTAGCAAGGCCAGTCAAATACAAACTATAGGGCCCCCTTGTTACGGGGCTGAAGACCGGAAAGTCATCCCTGCTAATTTTTAGGTAGCAGGTCTTTGTTTCTAGAATTCTGTTCTTTTAAAAGCCTTGGGAGGCATCATTTATTCTTGAAAGCCAACTTACACCTTTGCCTCTGTAGTTTGGAGAGAAATATATTTAGTATCCAGTGTGTCAGGTTGCAGGCAAGGAAGTCGTTGCAAGGAAGACTTTTGTCTTTGTTCTCCACAATTGAACTCTTTTTCGGGGGGCAGTTTTACTGCTTCTGGAATTATATAATTGTGTGGGTCATCTCCTTTGAAGGTCTGTCCATGCTTTTTTAAAAGCACATCGTTGAAAGAAGGGTGCTCTGTACAAGTGCTGACATGCTTTTTTCTTGGGTTATACATGAGCAATGGTAGAATGAACAGACTTTGGGGTTTTGGTGTTGGTATCACTTTCTGTGAATAGTGAAGGTATTAGGAATCTAATGCTAAAGTAGCAGATGAGATGTTTTTCAAGCAACACATCTGAACTCATTAATTGATCAAGTATTTATCAGATGCTCTTTCCCATATACTAATTATCTCACCACAGGAATTCTTTGCAGCACAAAAGTTTAACACTTAATTATATATTTTTGAATTGTTCTCTAGTGTTTTTTGGCTTTTTTTTTTTTTTTTTGAAACAGGATCTTGTTCTGTTGCCCAGGCTAGAGTGCAGTGGTACCATTGCGGCTCACTGCAGCCTTGACCTCCCGGGCTTAAGCAATCCTCCCACCTCAGCCTTCTGAATAGCTGGGACTACAGGCATGTGTCACCATGCCCGGCTAATTTTTTTGTATTTTTTTGTAGAGTTGGGGTTTTGCCGTGTTGCCCAGACTTGTCTTGAACTTCCAGATTCAAGTGATCTGCCTGCCTCAGCCTCCCAAAGTGCTGGGATTACAGGCATGAGCTACCACCCTGGCCCAGTGTTTTGGTTAGTCTCTTTCCTCATAGATTTCAACCCCCTTGAGGATGGTTTATGTTTCTCCATGTTTACTGTGCAGATTGAGCATCCATATTGATAGCAATAAAGATTTCTTCCTTTTACAAACTGCTTTCTTTTCTTTTTTTGAGATGGAGTCTCTGTTGCGTAGGCTGGAGTGCAGTAGTGCGATCTCGATTCACCACAACCTCCGCCTCCCAGGTTCAAGAGAATTTCCTGCCTCAGCCTCCTGAGTAGCTGGGATTACAGGCACCCGCCGCATCGCCCGGCTAATTTTTGTGTTTTTAGAAGAGATGAGGTTTCACCATGTTGGTCAGGCTGGTCTCGAACTCCTGACCAGAAGTGATCCGCCCACCTTGGCCTCTCAAAGTGTTGGGATTACAGGCATAAGCCACAGCGCCCGGCCAAACTGCTTTCATGTAAGATATCACATACTGTCAGGAAGATTGTAGTCCCATTTTACAAATGGGAAAGATAAGACCTTTGGCAACCGGTATGCATTTGGCAGCAACTGTACTTGTATGTAGTAGTGATGTTAAGTCAGCTGGAGTTCAAACGCTAAATCAGACACTGGTATGATAGCACATGTTGAGAGATGGGAAACCTCCTAGGATTGCAGACTTGATTAACCTGCCAAGGAACAGCAACCAGCAACATGATAGCAATAGCCCCTTTTTGGTTCCTCCATCCCCATCTCGGCACAGGTACCCTAAGGTCAACATGTTTTTGTGTACTAATGGAACAAAAATGTAAACGTGCATACAGTCATGTGTGGTGTAATGACGTTTTGCTGCATATATGATGATGGCTCCATAAGATTATAATGGAACTGAAAAATTTCTATCACCTAGTGACATTGTGGCCATGGTAAGGTCATAGCACAATGCATTACTCATCTGTTTGTGGTCATGCTGGTGTAAATAAATCTACAGCATGGCCAGTCGTATTAGAGTCTAGCACATACAATTATGTATAGTACATAATACTTGATGATAATAACTGTGTTTCTGGTTTTTGTATTTACTATACTATGTTTTTTGTCGTCAATATAGACTGTACTCCTTCTACTTAGGAAAAAAAAAAAACCCAAAAACAGTTAACTGTAAAACAGCCTCAGGCAAGTTTTCCAGGAGGCATTGTTATAGGAGATAACAGTTCTGTTACTGCCCTTGAAGACCTACTAGTGGAATAAGATGCGGAGATGGAAGACAGTGATACAGATGATCCTTACCCTTTGTAGGCCTAGGCTAATGTGTGTGTTTGTGTCTTAGTTTTTTTTAACAAAAAAAGGTTTTTTAAAATAGAAAATAGCTTATAGATAAGGATATAAAGAAAGAAAATATTTTGTCACAGCTGTATGTCTTAACCTAAGTGTTATTACAAATGAGTCAAAAAGTTTAAAATAATTAAAAAGTTTATAAAGTAAAAAAGTCACAGTAAGCTAAGATTAGTTTATGGAAGAAAAGAATTTTAAAAATGTAGTGTAGCCTAAGTGTACAGTGTTTATAAAGTCTACAGTAATGTACACTAATGTCCTAGGCCTTCACACTCACTCTTCATTCACTCACTTACCCAGGGCAGTTTTCAGTCGTGCAAGCGCCTTTCATGGTAAGTGCTCTATACAGATGTACCATTTTTTTATCTTTTATACCATATTGTATTTTTTCTATGTTTAAGTATGTTTAGAGACACAATTACCATCATGTTAGAGTTGCCTACAGTATTCAGTAACTTATCTGCTGTACAGGTTTGTAGCCTAGGCCATGCCATGTAGCTGAGGTGTATAGTAGGCTATGCCATTTAGGTTTATGTAAGTTCACTCTGTGATATCCATACAACAACATTGCCTAATGACACATTTCTCAGAAAGTATCCATGGAATCAGAGTGACCCTGCTTCAGTGTCAGTTCTGCCATGTATCAGCTATATGACCTTGAGCAAATTTAACCTCTTTGATACTTAGTTGTTTTTTTCTGAGACGGAGTTTCACTCTTGTTGCCCAGGCTGGAGTGCAATGGCGCAATCTTGGCTCACCGCAACCTCCGCCTCCCAGGTTCAAGTGATTCTCCTACTTCAGCCTCCCAAGTAGCTGGGGTTACAGGAATGCGGCACCACACCCGGCTAATTTTTTGTATTTTTAGTAGAGACAGAGTTTCTCCATGTTGTTCAGGCTGGTCTCGATCTCCTGACCTCAGGTGATCTGCCCGCCTTGGCCTCCCAAAGTGCTGGAATTACAGGCATGAGTCACCGTGCCTGGCCAATACTTAGTTTTATCATTTGTAGGATGGAAATGATATTAACACTACCAATTTATAGAAGGGTGGCTACCAAAGCATTGATGATTGCCTGGTGTGGGGAATTCTGCATGTGAATGGTAAAGGATAAAGGGGACTTTAACTTCTTAAACTTTTTGTTTCATTTGAATTTTTTACTATTGGCATATATAACTTGAATAATTTATTAAAATTACATTTAAAAGTACTCCCTTGTAGAATTTTATGAAAATCAAATGAAATGGGATATTTAAAAAGATGTGTATGTGCCTGACAACTAAAAGATACTCAAATGATAGACTGGGGAAGTATTAATTAGTGGCTGACCCTTTTGTAGTGTTAGATGTTCTGTCTAGCTGTGTGGCTCTGGGTAACTCTCTTAACTTTGTTAACCTCCAGCTTCTTTAACTGAAATTGGGAGTTAAGAGTAGTGTCTGTCCCATGGGGGGTTTTGAGGATTAAATGATTCTAGACGGTTAAGCGGTTAACTCAGTATCTGGCACGTAGTAAGTGCCCAGTAAATATTAGCTGTTATCAGCTTTTATCCTCACAACTATGCTTGAAGAGAGGAGGCAGTTTTACCTACTTTAAAATTACAGAAAATGAGGCACAGAGTAGTGGGTGACTTGTCCTAAGGCTAGATGTTGGGTTAGCAGCAGAAACGGGGCTGACGCATACATGGTCTCCTTCATGTTTCAGTGCAGCCCTGTCAGAGTGGGTGGCAGCAAACCACGGAGGCCTCGCGGATATGCAGACAGGAAGCACTGGCCAGGCCTGTGGAGGTGAAACTCAGCAGAACATGGCCGGTCTGGACAGGGGGGGTTAGCAAGGGTCAATGTGGAGCTGAGTGAGTGAGAGAAGCCAGCTTCGGACCACATCCTTTTCCCACTTTTCAGGGCAGATGTACCACATCCAGAGTGATCAAAGGGAGAGGCTTGTTTCCCCTCTCCTTTCTGCCTCCAGGTCTTGTAGGTGGCACACTCTTTACCACTCTCTTTGTGGTCTCAGTTCTCTGAACTCTGTCACATCTAGAAAATTCAGGTCTGGCCTTCTCTGTGAAACCGTCCCTGCTGCTGGAGTCCACACTGACAGCCACACCACCCGAGTCTGCTCATCCTCTCCTGCTTTAAACCTGAATGGCCTGTGTGAGGACATCTTTGCTTCTCTAAGGAAGGCCTCTTTCCTTATACCACTTTAGCGCTCCCCATGGTGTTCTACCTGCTCCTGGAACTATCTGCCTGTTGGTGGGACTGAATGGTTGAGTTGAAGCCAGTCTTGGTGGGAAATAGGTTTTGAGCTTCTCTGTGGGCTCCTGTTCTGCATATTTGCATTTTGAGAGGGGGAAAAAAAGCCCTGAGTGATTTCTGCCTAGTACAGTTTCCAGAGAGTGCGAGATTCTCCTCCTCAAACTCAGTCGTGGGACCAGAACTGATTAAGCACCCGGCTTCTCACCTTCCCACCTTGGGTTTTTACAGTACACTTCTTATCCTTGCCCTTTCTGTTTTCTGCTTATCAGACCTTCCCACATGTGCCCTGCTCTCTTCCTGCTGCACAAGGTTCATGAAATACCAATTAGTGAAAAATACAGACAGTGCAGTATCAAATTTTACCAAATCTCAATTGGCACAGTGGACTGGAAGATGGCACGTGCCATCTTCTTGCAGGACTTGATCATTTTTGGGTGTGCGTGTGTTTCAAATATTCACTTTTCCAAATATGCATTTAATGGTGGCTGGCAAACCCCTATAGTTCACTTTTCATTTTTCATTGTAGATATTCTTTGAATATCTTCTTGCTATGAGTATTGGGTTTACATTTAATAATTCGCCATCAGGATCTGAAAAGTATAAAGGGGCCTACCTATGAAGCACCCATTTTTTCATGCTTAATACCAACTAAGTCACCAGACTTTTTTTTTTTTCTTTTTTTTTTTTGAGGTAGGGTCTCGTTCTGTTGCTCAGATTGGAGTGCAGTGGCTTGATCATAGCTCACTGTAGCTTCGAACTCCTGGACTTAAGTGCTTATCTTCCCAGCTCAGCCTCCTCAGCAGCTCGGATTACAGGCAAGCACCACCACACCGGGCTAATTAAAAAAAAAAAAAAAAAAAAATATATATATATATATATATATGTATTTTGTCTTGCTGTGTTCCCCAGGTTGGTCTTAAACCCCTGGCCTCAAGTGATCCTCCTGCTTTGGACTCCCAAAGTGCTGGGATTACAGTCATGAGCCACTGCAACTGACCTATCACACTTCTTTAGAGGACTCTGCTCTGACTCCCTTTGGCCTGGCAACAGGTGGATCCTAGAGGATGTTAAAGATCTCATGCAAGGGACCCTGTTAACTTATTGCAAAATAAGAATCTTCATTGGAAAAGAAACCCTCCCACTACCATGGTAAAAGTCCCTATAAAACACAAGTTGTTCAGGACTTTTATTATGTTGCTCTAGTATTTATCTGGTTTTTGAAGATAGTCTTGCTTAAATTAATTCTGATTTCAAGAGTGATGACTAAAAGTTTTGGAGGCGGTATTTAGAAAACAATGAAGCTCTGGGTTTATTTCAGGGCTAATCATGAATTTGCAGGAGCAGCTTCAGGACACCAGGGAGAGAGGCATGGCACACTGCCTTGGAGCTGTCATTAGGATGCTGCTACCTTTTAGGGACATACTGTAGGCAGTCCTTGGTCTATGTAAAGTTGGGCCTGCACCTTATCAGAAATTAACCAGATGGTATTTGTAGTAAAAGTGGCAGATATTCTTGCTATTGGAATTAATTTTAATTTTTTTTACATGTAAATGTGGGATTATGGGATTCTTTTTTGGGGGGTCTTAGTCTCATATGGAAGTGCTGCTCTTACCTTATAGAGACTTTATTTATCCCTTACTCTTGCCCAAAGTGACTTTTTTTTTTTTTTTTTTTTTTTTTTTTAGACAGAGTCTCACTCTGTCACCCAGTTTGGAGGGCAGTGGCGCAATCTTGGCTCACTGCAACCTCTGCCTCCTGGATTCAAGCGATTGGTCTGCCTCAGCTCCTACATAGCTGGGATTACAGGCACCTGCCACCACGCCCAGCTGATTTTTGTATTTTTAGTAGAGACGGTGTTTCACCACATTGGCCAGGCTGGTCTGGAACTCCTGACCTCTGGTGATCCACCCACCTCTGCCTCCCAGAGTGCTGGGATTATAGGCGTGAGCCACCACGCTCGGCCCTAAAGTGACTCTTAACTCTATTTTCTCATCCCTTCTGATCACTGTCTCTCAGCACATGTGTCATTTGTGGTGGCAAAGTACAAAGTGACCAGCCTTCTCTCTAGTAGAATTTGAAGGTTGCTGATGGGGCTGTGTTGATGATAAGGCTATGTGCTTGCTACAGAGATACTGCTGGTAATGAAATTATGCAACATTTGAGTCATTCCTTTGGGTTAAGACATCTGTATTTAGCAGGTATTATACCTAGAAAGAGTGTCTATATGAGAGTGTCCTAGAAAAGAAAGAAGAAAAATCCCCCTGGGGAGTAGGACAAGGCAGAAAGTACTGAATGTGTGCCCTATGCCAGGCAGTGTGCTGAGTGCTTTAACTCGCTAGGCTGATCTTCACTGGATAAATCAGGAAACCAAGCTCTGAAACATTAAGTACTGTAATTTACTGTATTGGAACTAGAACCAAGGTTGGAGTGATTCCAAAGCCTGTGGGGTGTGTGTGTGTGTGTATGTGTGTATGTGTGTGTGTTTTTTGGAGACAGAGTATCACTCTGTTGCCCAGGCTGGAGTGCAGTGGGGCTATGTGGGCTCACTGCAGCCTCTGCCTGCCTACCTCAGCCCTCAACCCCAGTAGCTGGGACTACAGGCACGCACCACCACACCCAGCTAATTTTTGTATTTTTTTAAGAGATGGGGTTTTGCCATGTTGCCTAGGCTGGTCTTGAATTCCTGGACTCAAGTAATCTGCCAGCCTTGGCCTCCTAAAGTGCTGGGATTACAAGCATGAGCCACTGAGCTCAGTTCTGCCTGTGGTTATTTTATGGCAGGTAAAGCATATGTGGATTAGAAAGTTGGGTGGGGGATGAGGTGGTGAGGGAGGCAGAGAACAAATGCCTGGAGAGAGGAGGGTAGGGCCAGGTGGGAGCTGCAGTGGAGGAGCACTTAGGAGTGAATGGCCCTGGTGAGGGTGTGGAAAGGAGGGGTTGGTTAGCAAAAACAAGCTGAAATGGAAGAGAGGTTGGGGGTCCCTTGAGGGGGTGTAATGTTGGATGATAGCACTTCTTCCCTGAGGGGTGAGGGATGGACCAGAGGAGCCTGGAGGACCAGATAGCCTCTGTGTTTAGGTAGATGGCCGTTGGGGCCCCCACAGGAAGGCTTTTAATCCGTGGTATTTATAGGCCTGTACTCTACTGAAAGGCAGTTACCATTTCAGTCAGCGAAGGCAACATTATCTGCCTTTGAAACACCACCTCCATGGATTCCCATTTGGCCCAGTGGGAGGGTCTGGATAATGCCCATTATGTTATCCTAATGCCTTGCTACCTCAGAGGTTGTTCAGGGGCACTTCTACTGTTTCTCCCTGAATGACCTCTGGCTGCCCCTCTCTTGCAGATACTCCTTTTCCTCTCAGGGATGAGTTGGAGCTGGGACTGGGAAAGGCAGCCCTCTTGTTTCTGTTCAGATTGGCCAGGAATGCCCAGGAATGATGATTCTGGTTTGCCAGCTTCTTGCCATGAGGCTGGGGTTGCTGTGTTTACAGCACAGCCAACCCTAAAATCAGTGCAATTCACCGTGGATTTATTGAGCACCTGCTAGTACGTGTGTGTGTTGGGGGTGGTATGTGAAAATGATGGAGGCAGGTCTCTGACCTAAATGAGGAAGGATGGGCAAACAGCTCCCACAGTCGGCAGTTGAGCCAGTTCCTTTTCCTTCTCGTAGGAAGTGTCACAAACATTGTCTTGTCTCATTTGCATGGTTGTTGAGAGGTTTGAATATAGTGGTAATGAATTGAGACTGCTTCTAAAGGTATTAAGCTCTTGATTTATGTAAAACTTTCTTCAGTATTACTAGGCAGGCTGATAATAAAAGCTAACGTATATTGAATGCCTTCTATTTGCCAGGCACTGCTCTAAGTGCTTTTTACATATTAGCTTATTTAATCTTTATAGCAACTTTGAAGTAGATTGCTTGCGTACCCACTTTATAGGTAAAAGAGGATAAAAAAAAAAAACTTGCCGAGGATAGCACAGCAGTAAGTAGCAGAGCTAGGCAGTCTGAATGTTTGGCCAAACACTGGCCACTGTAAAGATCTTGTGGAAGTCAGGGAGTAGAGGTGGTCTCCCCAAGGGAAGGCAGCAGCCAGGACCTCCCCTCAGAGACCAGCAAGGAGCAGAGAAAGGTCAGGCTGGTGCCTCAGAAAGCATCAGCATTTCTGCACAACTTAATTAAATTACTGAAACCTTTTCTGAGCTTGGAGCCATCTTTCTTGGAGAGTAATACAATTGAAACAGATAATTTAAGCCAAGGAGGAAGGACCGAATTGGTGAGCTCGCATATGTAGATGGACACTTATTGACTCTGACTAAAACGCAGAGGAAAAACCTTAAAGTGAATCATGTTTATTCAATTCCCAAACAAGTGCAAAGACCCAGGCAGCGTGCTTCGTGTTTGGACTCTTGAAGAACACATATGGAAAAAAAAGAAAAAAACCTCTTCCCCTCTCAACCCTTTTCTAAGTTTTTATTAAGAATGTATTAATTTGAGCTCTAATATGCAATGTATCCATCTTTGGCAGTTATTTTCCAGAAAAATCAAGCTCATTTTTTGAGGCAGCTTCTAGCCAGGTTGTTTCAGTTGTGGAGAACTGGGGGCAAGCATACCTGCTCATCGTGGAAAAGGCAATCTTAAATGCATGTCTGTAAAGGGGACTCTGAGAGTTCATGTTTCGGAATTCTTGTTTTACTCCACTCCATTCTGTCAGCAGCTTTCTTAACATGAGGTGCCTGTGACTTAAAGTGATTATCTGTTTCCTTAGCAATTCAGGGGACTTAACCATCATCTAGTGACCTGTGTCCCCAAAGCTTGCAGCAGCTTCAGAAGTCTCCTAGAATGCCCCAAGGCAGTGTCACTCAAAGTATGCTGTAGCATCACCTGGCCCACCTTAGACTTTCAAAATCAGCTCTCACATGTACATGTTCAACTGGCTTTCTGCTGCTTGCTCAAGTCCAAGTCCCACCCCACCTCAAGAGGATGCTTAGCTGCAAGCTGCAGGGGAACAATCCTCAGAACTTCCCATCTCTTTATACTGATGCCTCCTAGTCCATAATACATCTAGGATAATTTTAACATTTAAAATGAATTATGTTATATAATGTGGAATAAATTTCAGCTCTACCAAGATTGCATGCTTTTGGGTCAAACTGCTTAGTTTGATATCTTGGTCTCATTACTTTCTATCTGTGTAAGCTTGGATAGGTTATTTAGTGTCCCTCTGCTTCTGTTTTTTGTTTTGTTTTGTTTTGCCTAAAAATGGAGATAACAGTACCTACCTTGTAAGGTTGTTGCAAGAATTAAAGAAGATATTAGATGTAAAATGCTTATATCTGTGCACAGTGAATAAGCACTCAAATGCCAGTTAATGAAAATGATTCTGTGATTATCCTGAGGTTTCATGTTCCTGGAGAAGGATTATGACCATGACATTTACAGAATGAAGTCCTGCAGGGTGACAAAACATCCCTGTCCCCATTGACACAGCCAAGTCACAGGCTTATAAAAGAATGTTTGCCGTCCCCAGGAAGCCTCACACAGGGCACTGGGAAATGCTTGCAAAAACAGATATTCTCAGGTCACAACCTTTTAGTTTTCTGAGGCCCCTGTGTGGAAAGGGTACAGCATGACTGTTCTAGGGTGGTCAGACTCTGTCACAGGTGGGAGGGAAGTACTTGTTTAGAATATGGCAGAGAATCCACCAAGGTGTTATAACCAACAACAATTTCTTCTTCATTCTGGGCTTTTTCCCCCTTATGCTTGTTTAATGGTTAGGAAAGAGGGCTAAATTGTACTTTTCCTTTGTAAAGGTGCACATCTCAAATTTGTTCCCCATAGTAGCTTGTTTTTTAAAAAGCTTTAAGAAATTACAATTTGTACTTGTTTTTGGAAGAAAGATTAGGAAATACAGGTTAATGGCAACCCTTCCAGAGAGCACCACTGTTCACCCTGCTATTACCCTGCTGCTTCTCTCCCTGGTCTAGGATGTCAGGGATGGCAGAGTGGCCGGTGGAGGGGTCAGGCTTCAGAGGGAGGGGCTGCATTTCTGGGAGCCAGGCTGTCCCTCTTGTTGCTCTCAGGGCTGACACTTCTCTGTCTCATCCCTCCTCCCTCAGTAAATGCAGCTGGGGAGGGTTGCCTAGAAGGGGAAAACTCATTGTGTAAGGAGAACACTTCCCTTCTGTGTTTTAAAACTAATGCTTCCTTCCCCTTTTCTCTTCTTCCCAGAATAAGAGCTGCCAGTAAAACTTCAGTGCAGGACTGTTGAGATGTATTTGTCATGATATGATGGACAAAAGAATTGTCAGCTCCTCCTTTCTGTATCATCTCATTGATCCCCCCCTTACCCCCTTGCAAATGAGAATTACAGGAAATCACAACTAGCATTAAAACAACATAAAACAACAACAAAAAAAAAAACACTGGGCAGATGGGAAGGACGGAATGTGTAACCCCTGTTCTCAGAAATAGGCAGAATGGCTGAACTGACTGACCCTAGCATTTGGTGTTCACTGAGCCAAAGCATTGCCTAAAGATAATGACACCATCTGGAAATCAAAACCTGAGTCTTCCTGCTCTTATCCAAAACTCCCCTCTTTTGAACTTCTCCAATCTAGTCAGTGACCCGCCCTGCCAGTTCTTTCTTTCACAAGTTCCTATCTCCACCACTCTAGCCAGACCTTGTCATCCGCTGGCCTTCCAGGCTGTTTTAGTCTTTCTTGCCAGGTTCACCCCCCTAGAACACGGTTCTCTTCTCCGGTGAGACTAGGTAAGAGAAAAAAGCCCTATGTGTATGGGAGGTAGCGTTGCTATCCCTTCCCATGGTAGAGGTGCTCCTTGAGGGTATTCTTGGTCCTCAAATGTAGGAGCCCTTTAGGAAATACTTGTTAAACTGGACTAGGTCAGGTTTCCTGCTCAAGAATATTTGTTGACTTCCCACTACTTACCCAAGGCAGAATTTCTCTGCCTGTTTTTCATGGCTATGCAAACTAGCCTTACCTTAAATATTCAGTTGAATACTCAATACTTTGTGAAATAGCCAGAGTCTGCTATGTGACGGATGCTAAGAAAACCAGCAAGAAATGTCTCTTGCCCTGACAGATTTCTGAGTGGAGTTTATTTTCTGTTCTTCCCTGATCCTTGGCCTCTCTCCCCAACCTTACCCTGCCACCCCCCATCTAGCATGCTTGCTTCAGCATTCCTGCCCCAGAAGGAATGTTCCCTCTTCCCATCCTCATACTTATTCAGCCCTCAAAGCTTTCAGGTCAGATCTCCTTTCTTTCCTTTTTAAGGCCCTCTCTGATTATCTTAGTTCAGATTAATTTCCTTTTTTCCAATTTTTTCATTATTTTGTTCATAACTCACAAATAGCTGCAGCTTATTCTTCCTTATATTCTAATCATTCATATCTCACTGGTTAGCATTTTATTGCACCCATATAGAATACTGAAGTAGATATGCTTGCCTTATTGTGTGTTTTGATTGTTTGCTGTCTGGGTTTGCAGCCTCAACTCCATTGAAGTTCTTGGTAGGCTGGCGATTGTGCCTTCTTTGCATTTTAAAGCTGTGTATAGAAGATTGTCAGGAAATGATGATACATGGAATAAACAAATGTGAACCATAGGAGGTGGAAGGCGACCTGATAGTACTTTGGGAGTGTGGTTCCCAGTAGTATTTTAGGTGGCCTGGAGCACAGCAGGGGCTGGAGGCTGGGGACCATCCAGTTTTAGGACTCTGGTAACCAAGACCTGAGAGAAACTGGAAAGGTTAGGAAGGGTCAGTCTTGTCTCCCAAGAGTTTGTGTTATCACGGGATTCTCATGAAACTCTGGTTCATGTGGAAAATGTGCTCATCCTAGAAGTTGACTAGGGTTCTTGGGGAATGATGGTGAGGCCAGATGCCTCTGTTTGATCCAGGGTCTCTGCATGGTGAATCACCCCAGAAGGAGGGTGTGAAAGGTGCCTGGCCACAGGGAAGCTTATAGCTTCAGGGAATGAACTCTTGGGGGCAATGGTAAGCAGACCTGTCAGACTGAGGATTTGATGTATTTGTATTACTGGCATTTGTATTGATTTTTCTGGGGAGTTTGGGGATTTGAATATATTTTGCAAATACAAACATTTTCTTTGTCATGTCACTGATGTGGTTTATAGGCTTATGTTGCATTTTTTCTTTGAATAATAGCATCTTGCATGAAATTAAAAGCAGTATCCTCCACTTCTGACTTGGTAGGGCTTTAAGCATCATGCTTGCTTTTCCCGTCCATCTCCCTTTCATTTCTTAGATCCACCTGGGACTGTGAAACAGGTTGGTAACATCTGTGGGCTAGGACAGTTTCAGCCAGCTAAATTCCCTGTTACATAGTTTAGATTTATGAGGCACATCTAAATTTACTGGAATTCTAGATAGGAAGTGTGGTTGCAAAGGCAAAACTCATGTGATCGTAGCTTGTATGAAAATAGAAGCAGCTGGAATTTTTTTCTCACAAGCTTTATGCAAAACATGTCTTTATATCTTTTATTTTTGGTAAATGGATTTTGGGGTGGCATCCCCACTACTGTTGGGATGAAGGGATATAACAAGCCAGTTTGAGATTTCACAGAATCCTGAGCCTTTGAAAAATGCTGTTGCTTTTGAAAAGTAATAAGTATAGAAGCCAGGCCGCCTTTTTCAGATTTATACCCTCTTCCCATTCTATTCTCAACTAGTAAATACTATGGCCTCAGTTTGCCTAAAAAGATAATGGCTTAAGTTTATTTAAATGTCGGCAGTAGTTTGGTAATGAATTAAGTCCTTTGATGATGATGATGATGATGATGATGATGATGATGATGATGATGATAATGTTGATGATGATGGAGGACACTCAGTAGCAGTGGACTGAGTTGTGGACTATTTCTTTCTAAGGCTCCCAGGAAGAAAATTGCTAACTCACTTTATATGTGAAGGCCCTAGTGTCAGGTAGAGGAGGAAGCAGCTGTGGAGTCATCTGGCCAAAGGTACACTTTAGAGACGGACTTTGGATGAAGTTGTGTGTTTTCTTTTTGGAATAGGGTGTATTGCTTCTTTTGAGAAGGCCTTTTACAATAGTACAATAGTTCCTCTGGAACTCATAGCAGGATTCTTTTTCCACCCTCTTCTATATTTACAGCTGCTTTTCCCCTAGGGGAGCATTCATCTGTTTTTTAAAAGCAGAGAGAGAAAACAAGAAGTTCTCTCAAACAGTGAGGTTTGGAAATCAGAACTGTACTTATTTGCCTTTCAGGAGGACATATTCTAAAGGGTTGTTGTTTGGGTGGAAGAGAAGGAAGTCATCTCCTCTGCCCCCACTCCACCCAAGGCACACCACACACATACACATACACACACACACACACACACACACACACACACACACACACACACACA
>NC_045439.1:36861916-36881541 GCF_002776525.5 Piliocolobus tephrosceles | reverse complement strand
ACACACACACACACACACACACACACACACACACACACACACACACATTCACCTCCACCCAGAGGTTCCTTGTGGCAGATGTGAAGTAGTTTAGAACACAGGATTCCCTTTATAACCCCTTTGTTGTACGAGACCAAACATGGCTTTTCAGCCCCAGAGTAAACTTTTTCTGGCAGGCCACTTTCTTGCCCTTCATATCCATGTCTAGGGCCCTGGGCTGGCATTGGCTCTGAAGGCCAGGGCCAGCCTTTGGGGATTGCGCTTGAGCATGTGGTCAGGGACAGCATCTGAGGGCATTTTGGACAGGAAAGATTTCTGATTATTAGGATGTTTTCATCACACCTGTGCTTCAGGGTCATAGAACGGAGGATTTCCAGGGACTGAGATGAATTTAGTAAGTTGGTTTAACCCCAGTGCCTCTTAGTCTCTTTCTGCACAGTTTTTAGTCAGCTAGTGGGTGTTGACATGCATCTTTGTTTTACTATGAGAAGAGGAGGAATTGTGCCTTAGCAGTTGAATAACTGTGTCTTCTATTTAGATTCTGTGGAGGGTTACACTCAAAGCTAATGAGTGCTTTCTTCCACTCTGCACACACTCCTGCTGCCTGGAGTGGGTGGCAGGCTGGAGGACCGCAATAGAGCAAGTACTGTTGCTGTTGAAGGCATAGACGGAGGTGACAGTAAGGGCAGCTAAGCCCTGAAATTCCAGTGGCTCAGACCCTGGCTGATGGGTTACCTCCTGAGGTGAGACCAAGAGGAAGGCCTTCAGCTTCCCTGAAATGAGTGCTTCTCACAGCTAAGGTAGTGTGACCAGCCAGGGGTGGGGACGGGCTTCCTGGGGAAGAGGGTGGGAGAGCCTTAATTAAGCCTGCCTGGTTTGGCAGTACCTCAGACTCGCCTCCTGTTTCTGTGTTGGCTGATAATTTCCTTCAGCTCTAAGAACAACTCTTCATTTCCAGGGGGAACCCATTGTTGCCAGCACACACTCACAGAGCCTATCCCCAGTACTGCTGTGTGTGCTTTCTGCCTCCTTTCCAGAAGAGGCAGGTAGCCACTCTTTTTTTCTTATGAGCTGTTCCTGCCTCGTTGGAGCTCCTGGAGACTAGTGCTGCTGGACCTCTAATCTGGCAGAGGCCTGGATGAGAGCCATGCCTTAGGTTCTCAGAACAGACCTAGCCTAGTGGAGAACAGTCCTGGAGCTGCCACTGTGTCCAAAAAAGCGCTTGGTCACTGGTCAGATTCTGATTGCGAGATATATGAGGAAACTTTGGTGAGTTAGAATGGGGTTCTGGTTCAGCCATTCTCTCAAGAAGTCATGGTTCTTTGATAGGCCTCAGTTTTCCCCTCCTGAAATGGGTAGATTGGACTTTATAAGATGATCCCAGACTTCCTTTAGACAGTAATGTATTAGGATTCCATGACAAACCCAGGAGTCTGCCCCTGGTGTATGTGACCAAGGTTGGCAAAGGCTGGGACAGAAAGTTTGCAGTTCCCAGTTCTCTTTTGCCTCCCAGCTGTTTGATGTTTCTTCTCCTTGGAATGCCCCACACTCCCTGTACCCACCTCTTTCTGCTCTGTCCGGCTAATACCTTCCTAAAGCCAGGTATCAGCTTAGACTACCGCTTGCACCATACTTGTGTGGGTGCCTCTCCTTGGTGCTGCCATTACACCCTGTGCTCAGCACTTACCCCACTGTATCACAGTTTGTTTCCTTGTTCTTCCTGACCTTACCTGAGCTTCTTGAGGGCGGAGACTGTCTGCCGTCACCACTGTATCCCTCATTACTGGTGCAGCGCCTGGGATGTGGTATATACACAGCAAATGTTGAAGAAATGAATGTCCCCTGCTAACCAGGGTCAGCATTACCCCAGTGCACTCTGGGAACTGTTCTCTGACCCTTTCCACCCTTACCCTGCCTAAGGCTCTCTTTTTCTGAACTGTGTGTGGGTGTTGGAGAGCCTTGGATAATGCTGAGTTGTTTTTGAAGTGTGTCTCATTGTGGCAAAGCATTGGGTGATGTTGCCATCCCCACCCGCAGGGTACGCTTGCAAGAATTGCTTCCACCAGGGATGGGCGTTGACTTTGCCCTGCTCCTCCTCATCTCCAGCCCTGGGGGAGGGGCAGGCAAGCATGTGCAGATTGCTGTCCTCTGCCCAGCTGCCCAGGGCTGGGCCATCTGCTGCTTGTGACAGCGGGTGAGGTGAGAGGGGTGAGTGACCTGTGCAGGGGAGGGAGTGTGGGGTGAGCAGCAGCCTAGTCTCCTTCAGTGCACTGACTGTGTAACAGAGTTCAGCCCCCCTTCTCCCCGCGTCCTATCTTCTTTTCCAGTTCTCTGTTATGCTATGCTTCATCCAGGTCTTGGTTTTGTTCCAGCTGCTGCCCCCCAGCACTCTGCTAGGAGAACTCTTGCTGTGTTTTTGTTAACTCTGTGTGTGTGCTTTGCCCTTTTGCCCATGCCTCCAAGAATCTTTATGTTACATAAGACAGCAGCAGCAAAAAACAGAAACAGAAACAAAAAATGTTAGAAACGAAACTTTGGACCGTTGTTGTTCTCTGTTCAGATGCAAATGATGAATCTCTTTCCATCAGAGTTTGTACCTTTGTGTTCACCACCCCATTTTCCGTCCCTCCTCCTGGAGAGCCTTTGAATGGCAGGGATGGGCTGAATCACTTACTTGGAAGGACTGTAATTTAGCTTGTGCTTCAAACCTTGCCTCTTTCTGACCTTGTATGGACCTAAGAAAGACGCAAAAAGGAAGTAACCTACCCCCATCACTCTTGGTGTGGGTTTGAAGGTTCTGAACCGGGGTGGGGAGGGGAGTGGGAGTGGGAGTGTGTCTGTGTGTGTATAAACTGTGCAAGGAGATGGGATTGGCGGATGAGAATTGTGGACAGTCTTAAAAGCCACCTTTACCAAATGAAGAGGTGACAAAGCAGGGACTAGAAGGGCAGCATGCCCTAACCAGGACTTCCCAAACTTTAACATGCATGTGAATCACCTGGGGAACCTTACTAAAATGCAGATTCTGATTCAGTAGATCTGGGATGAGGGCTGAAATTCCTCATTTCTAACAAGCTCCCAGGTGCTGCCAGTGCTGCCCTTAATGGACCATACTTTGAATAGTAAGGCTCTGTTCCTCCTATTCCACCTTTTAATAGTTGATTTAAAAGATTGACCTGGGGAAGGCAAGACAAGGGCTAGTCAGGACTTGCATATTTTAAACCCAAGGCTCTGGGCTGGCCTCTCAGCCAGTGTCTATAGAGCCTTATAGGCAAGTCCCTCTTATCTAAGCTCCTGGCTTCTCTGAGCTCCTTTGGTCCAGTCTGGTTTCCAAGGTATAAGAGCTACAGCCCTTCAGAAGGTGTGTGTGCATACTCACAACAAGATTGGGTCCTTGCCCCTTTCTCTTTGGATCATTAGAAATAGATAAGGCCAAACCTAGCATTTAAAATAGAAGTTTAGAGCTGAAAGAACTTTTAATCTTTTCCAGTTTATTTTACTGAGGGGAAATGGGCCCAGAAAGCTTTTGTTACATGTCCAGAATCACAGCCAGGGGCAGAGCTGGGATGAAAAACCAGATGTCTTAATTCCCAAGCCCCTCTCTGAGGGAGTGTAAATCTGAGTTAGAGATGAGAGAATCAGAATGTTGGTTTGGGGACATGCTGATTGGACAAAATGGCTTTCCAGTGGTTTCGGGGAATTTTGTATCACATGAACAACTCAGGTAGATCAGCTGACATCTCGGCAGCCCATCGTTTATTCACCTAGGCCAGGGCTCTTAGCTGCAGCACCCCTGACATTGGATCAAGTGATTGATTCTTTGTTGTATGGGGTTGTCCTGTGCATTGTGGGATGTTTAGTTGACATCCCTTGCTCTACCCATTAGATACCAGTAGCACCTTGCCCCCAAGTTGTGACAATCAAAAATGCCTCTAGACATTGCCAAATGGGGGAGATGGCACAAAATTGTTCCCAGTTGAGAAACCACTGCTTCAGGCAACTAGTATTTTGGGGAAGAAATTCCCTCTGGGGCACCTACACTGAGGTTTTTTTTTTTTTGGAGTGTATGTTAATCTCGGATTATAAAGGAAGCGTGGGTTCCCAGCCTTCCTGGGAGTTTATTTACAGTTTAGTTTATAGTTTAGTGGGGGAGGGGGGAACCACGAAACTATTAACTCTAGACTCCCAGGAAAGCTCCCACCTTAATACCTCCTCCAGGATGTGTAGAGACCCAGGCTGGACTCTGAAGAATGTGGTGCAAGCCCAGGGTGCTTAATGAGGAAGAGATTTTGCTGTCCTGGGCTGGATTGCATAGCTAAGAACTGAGTAACTATCTTTCACTTACTCCTTAGGAGAATTCTTCCATTTTGAAAAAAATTTATATACACACACACACACACACATAATATATAATATATATATTTGGAGACAAGATCTCACTCTGTCACCCGGGTTGGAGTGCAGTGGCACAATCATAGCTTACTGTAACCTCGAACTCCTTGGCTCAAGTAATTTCTCCTGTCTCAGTTTCCCGAGTAGGCAGGACTACAGATGCACACCACCACACCTGGCTGATTTTCTTTTTGTTTATTGTAGAGACAGGGTCTCGCTGTGTTGCCCAGGTGGTTTCAAACTCCTGACCTTGAGTGATCCCTCCGCCTCAGCCTCCCAAAGCACTGGGATTACAGGCATGAACCACTGCACCTGGTGTGAAAAATAAATTTTATCTGAATTTGTAGAGGGCAGTCAGACACATTAACCAACAAATGTCTACCTTTGAATGGAGAGAGACAAACTCAAGCCTGATATTGGTAGACTAACTCCTTATTTTTTATTTCTACTTTGATTTTATTCTGATATGGGTTGAATCCTCTGATAGCTTTTCCTGTCTATTTTCTAGTGTGTTAAGAGATTATTACTATAAGACTGGAACTACAGTCTGTAATGTTCTGAGGACATAGGTATAAAACATGGGCAATGCCCTTTTTAGATGTGAGCCTAAGAAAGGGTTTTTATCCATTTTCAGTTTTCAGAGGATGCCGTACTTGCAAATGTTTTTAAGGCCACAGAGTTCCCACCTTGTCCTCAACACTAGGCCTTCCTAAATATTATTCCAGTGCACTAAAAGCATTAGTGATGGAATAGAGCCTCCATTGCCTCCTGGCTTGCATCATTCCTGACACTGAATCTGCTGTAATTCTTTGTTCCTCTGTCTGCCATGTGTCTAATTTTCCCTGCCCCATGGCTACTTTTAGGACTTTCTTTATCACTGTGTTTTTTTTTTTTTTAACATTTTGATTATGATGTACCTTGTGTTTTCTTTTTGTGTTTCTTCTTCTTGGGGTTTGATGAGCTTCTTGTATCTGTTTGTATATAATTTTCATATAATTTGGAAAATTTGGGGCATTCTTTTCTCAGTATTGTTTCTGTGCCTTGCTACCTCTCTCCAGCCATTACTCCTGTTCTATTAGGCTGCTTGTTATGTTCCACAGTTCACTGATGTTCTGTTCTTTTTTTTTTTTAAAGTCTTTTTTTCTCAGTGTATAATTTTGGATAATTTCTTTTGCAAATTTACTATTTTTTCTTCTGCATTGTCTAATCTGCTGTTAATCCTATCCTGTGTACTTTTTATTTCAGATATTGGTATTTTTCCCTCTAGAAGTTCAATATGAATATTTGAATCTTTATTTTTTTTGAGACAGGGTCTTGCTGTACCACCCAGGCTGGAGTGCAGTGCCGCTATCACAGCTCGTTGCAGCCTCAACGTCCTGGGCTCCAGCAGTCCTCCCACTTCAGTCTCCTGAGTAGCTGAGATTACAGGTGCATGTCACCACACCCAGATAATTAAAAAAAATTTTTTTTTTTGTAGAGAGGAGGGGGTCATCCTATGTTGCCCAGGCTAGTCTCAAACTCCTGGAATCAAGAGATCCTCCTACCTTGGCCTCCCAAAGTGCTGGGATTACAGGCAGAAGCCACTGTGCCTAGCCACTTCAAATCTTCTTTATGGCTTTTCTCTCTTCATCATGCTCGTGCCTTGTTCTCTCTTGAACACATGGAGTATATTTATAATAGAGATTTAATATCCTTGTCTACTAGTTCTGTCCTTTCTGTCATTTCTTGATCTGTTTCTGTTGTTCGATTATTCTCCTAGTTTTGGCTCATATCTTTCTGGGCTTTATTTTGCATGCCTGTTAATTTTTTATTGAAAGCCAATCGTAGTTTTACCTTGCTGGGTGCTGGAACTTTTTGTATTTTTTAAAATACTTTTGGGCTTTGTTCTCAGGAGCAGTTCAGTTACTTGGAATTGGTTTGATCCTTTCATGGCTTACTTTTAAGCTTTGTTAAGCTGAGTCCAGAATAGCTAAGATAACTAAGCTGGTCCCACTTGGAGGCAAAACCCTTCTGAAGATACACAGTGCCCTGTGTATTAGAAGACTTTCCTGCCTTGGCTGGTGGGAGCATGTATTAGTCTGTTTTCACACTACTGGTAAAGACATACTCAAAACTGGGAAGAAAAAGAGGTTTGATTGGACTTACAGTTCCACATGGTTGGGGAGGCCTCAGAATCATGGCAGGAGGCGAAAGGCACATCTTACATGGTGGCGGCAAGAGAAAATGAGGAAGAAGCAAAAGTGGAAACCCTTGATAAACCCATCAAATCTTGTGAGAATTATTCACTATCACGAGAATAGCATGGGAAAGACCAGCATCAATTACCTCCCCCTGGGTCCCTCCCACAACACATGGGAATTCTGGGAGATACGATTCAAGTTGAGATTTGGGTGGGGACACAGCCAAACCATATCAGAGCATGAACTATTTCTGGCTCTGAGTGAGTTCTAGGAGTTGTGCCACCCACTTATTTGTGATCATTATTTTCCCACCCTTGCTAGTTTCCTCACAGGCATGCACAGATCAGTACTTAGCCTAAAACTCAAAGGGGTCCATCTGCAGGTGTTTGTTGGTTTTGCTCTTTGCAGCTCTCTACTTTTCAATTAATTTGCTCTGCAAATTCTAGTCACTTGGACCTCTCCAAATTTCCAACTCTCTTTTTTTCAACTGAGATTGTTGAACTCTTTCAGGTTTCTCTGCCCTACCCTATGGCCTGGAAACTCTCAAAGGAGTTAAGTGGGGCAGTAGTAGGGCTCACTGCGTTTTTTTCCCCCATATCTCAAGGATTACTGCCCTGTGCTGCCTATTGTGCAATGTCTGAAAACCGTTATTTTATCTGGTTTTTCAGTTGTTTAGGGAAGGATAATAAATTGAGTCCCCATTATTCCATCATGACTAGAGGTAGATATTCCTCAGCTGTCCCTCAAATCAGGTATTAGCCTTGGATGTCATTTTGCTTCTGTGTTCACTTATTGAAACATGGATCATTTAGACAAATCTTAGGGTAGTTCAGCTAGATTCACATCATGTCAAGTTGCCAAACATTTAGCACCTGCTATGTCCAAAAGAATGGCATGGCCAGTATCTTGCTGAATGTGGTATAATCACCTGTATTCTAATGCTGCACCTTCTAGCAGAAGATTCTGTGCATCTAGACATGCACGTGACATAGATACACTTTGAGTCTTCTTCCTGTACCTCCTGATCATGGTCCCATTAAACCTAGGCAAACAACTGAACTAACTAGTCACAATTGGTGAGCAAACAGCAGGTGCTTGGCTGTCTGCCTATTCATGAGTCAGACCCAGACAACCCTGTGCGGGGAGGAAAGAGAGCATTAAGTCTCTGTGTGTGGGTGGCCACCTCCATTTTACCTGGCCTTACTCTGTGCCAGATACTATATTCAATTTCAAAAATGTGTGACTCATTGACTCTGTAATTCCATGAAGTATAGGTCTATTACCTCAATTTTATATGTGACAAACAGAGGCTCACAACAGTAAAGCAGCATACCTAGACCCTGTGAGAAGCTAGAGGCAGAGTCAGGATTTGAATTCCCTTTTGTGTGACTCCAGAGACTATGTACTATTCACTAGACTACATTGATTGACCCTATAATTTTCTCTGTCACTTCCCTCTTCTGGACTCTAGCTTATCTTCCTGTTTTATCTTTGACATGTTGGCTGTATATCTCCCATGACTTTTCCCTTTGTACCTCATGTTATAATTATTTGTGTTTGTGTCATATATATACACAATATACAGTAGACTGTAAACTCTTAAGGGCGTATGCTTCCTTCCCGTCTTTGTACGTCTCAAGGAATCTTGTACCTGTAGGTGCCCAATGTATGTGTTGAATAGTCACTGAGTTCCTTAAGAAAGAAGTGTGTTAGGAATGAGTTCAGAAGCCCTGTCTGGAGGGAAATATCAAATTCCCTCATTAATTTATGATGTTTCTTCTTCATCTTCTCTGTGTTTATCATAATCCCTTTTACCATATTCCAGAATGTTGCCTGAATTAATTAATTAATTAATTATGTCCGGGCGCAGTGGCTCACGCCTGTAATCCCAGCACTTTGGTAGGCTGAGGTGGCTCAATCACAAGGGTAAGAGATCGAGACCATCGTGGCCAGCATGGTGAAACCCTGTCTTTACTAAAAACACAAAAATTAGCTGGACATGGGGGCGTGTGCCTATAGTCCCAGCTACTTGGGAGGCTGAGGCAGGAGAATTGCTTGAAGCAGGGAGGCAGAGGTTGCAGTGAGCCGAGATTATGCCACTGCACTCCAGCCTTGCGACAGAGTGAGACTCTGTCTCAAAAAAAAAAAAAGAAGAAAAAATTATTTTCTCAGGATGTGTTCTCATCTGACTTGCCTGGATTTTGTAAAGTTATTTGTTTGGTGCCTTTGCCTGAATTTTGACTAATTTGTGATTACTTTTGGAATCTCTATTTGGACATTTGAAGGACTCTCCTTTATGTGAGTTAGTTTAAGCAAATTCCTTCTTGATTCCTGATTTAGGACCCCACATGCAAGGAACTGAAGTATGACTAGGACTAGAACTAGAACATACAGGCCTTGGCAGAGGGACTTTGTACAATTAGAAGGTGATGTAAGGGTGGGTATAGGTGACGGCAGGGGCATGGGGCTAATCAAAGAGAAGGAAGAGTGGGCAAGTTCCTACTTCTCATTTTTGTTTGGACCTCACAGTCTAACCTTGACAGCTTACAGGAAGTTTGGGTAATTTATGATGAAGAGGACAGGAGGAATCATGGTTTGGTTGTAAGTTAGGAGGCTTCCTGGAAGTTACACAAGATGGAGAACATTTGGAGCCAGAAGACAGGATCTTGTTTGGCTTGAGTGTGTGCCTCATTGGGGCTGCTAAGTTTCATTAGGTGGAGGTGAAGACTTGTCCCTGGAATCCTAAACCTGAAACTCAGGGAAGAAACTCAGGTTACTTTCTGAGTAGAAAGGAGGGAAATGGCAAAAACTGAGACCATATGTATGGAGAAACTTAAGGCCTCAGATGTATTAGGGAAGGTCACCTCTTTGGCCCTGCCACTAGGCTATTTTTTTCCATTCATGAATCCTATAGAAGAGGTAGCGGCCGGGCGCGGTGGCTCAAGCCTGTAATCCCAGCACTTTAGGAGGCCGAGACAGGCGGATCACGAGGTCAGGAGTTTGAGACCATCCTGGCTAACACGGTGAAACCCCACCTCTACTAAAAAATACAAAAAGCTAGCCGGGTGAGGTGGCGGGCGCCTGTAGTCCCAGCTACTCAGGAGGCTGAGGCAGGAGAATGGCATAAACCCGGGAGGCGGAGCTTGCAGTGAGCTGAGATCGGCCACTGCACTCCAGCCTGGGTGACAGCGAGACTCGGTCTCAAAAAAAAAAAAAAAAAAGAAGAGGTAGCAATTTCAGGGGAGGGGATGATGGGGTAGAGAGACTTTGTTGTTGTTGAACACTAAGGAAGCAGGAAACTCTTTAAGCTGTCTGCCCAACTTCTACCTAACTTTTGCTAAATATAGAGTATGGAAGTGTTAGTTCGGAGAGACTTTCCATGGAAGGGGTGGAGGATGTCTCTGAGCTATCTGTACCATTTAGGAAGCCTTAACTCCAATCATTGGGTTAACTGAGAAGTTATACCTTATAAGACACAAACCCCCTCTAGTTATCATCCAGTCTTTCTTCTCCCTTCTTTCTCACTTCCTTCCCCAAATAGTTTTGCCCTTATTGTGTCCACTTTCTCACTGCTTTTTTTGAGACAGCATCCCACTCTGTTGCCCAGGCTGGAGTGCAATGGTGCAATCTCAGCTCACTGCAACCTCTGCCTCCCTGCTTCAAGCGATTTTCCTGCCTCAGCCTCCTGAGTAGCTGGGAGTACAAGTGCGCACCACCACGCCCAGCTAATTTTTGTATTTTTAGTAGAGACGGGGTTTTACTGTGTTGGCCAGGCTGGTCTGGAGCTCCTGACCTCAGGTGATCCACCTGCATTGGCCTCCCAAAGTTCTGGGATTACAAGCGTGAGCCACTGTGCCCAGCCTCCCACTTTTAATTCATGTTAAATTTGATATAATCCGCCTTCACCACTTTGATAAAACTATTCTTGATTAGGTCACCACTGATCTCCTAGTGGCCAGATCCAGTGGGCCTTTTTCAGTCTTCGTCTTTCTGGGCCTTTGTTGCATCTGCCACTTCTCATGTTTTCCTTGAGTCTCTCTGTCCCTCTCTTGACATCTGTTGCACATGCCCCTGGTTTCCATGTACCTTTTGGAGTATCTTTCATAGGCTTTCCTTCCTCAGTATGCACATTATAGGTTAGCATTCTCCCTGGGATTCTGTCCTTGACTTTCTTCTCAACCTGCCCTCTTTCCTAGGTGAGCTCATCTATTTTGCATGGTTTCAACCGTCACTTACAGGTTGATCACACCAGGGCTACATCCTAAGATCAGAGTGCTCTGTAGGGTTTCACATTCATTTCTAATTTGCCTGCTAGACCTTTCTATCAATTTTCCCTCAGGTACCCCCAGCTCAATATATTAAAGAATAATCTGAATGAAACTCATTATGTTCCCTGACAAAACCTGCTTATTTACCTGTATTCTTTTTCTCCTGTGGTAGCTTCTACCATGTATGCATAAGCCAAAAACTTAGACATCATCTTTTTTTTTTTTTTTTTTGAGGTGGAGTCTCGCTGTCTCACCCAGGCTGGAGTGCAGTGGTACAATCTTGGCTCACTGCAAGCTCCACCTCCCAAGTTCACACCATTCTCCTGCCTCAGCCTCTTGAGTAGCTGGGACTACAGGCGCCCGCCACTATGTCTGGCTAATTTTTTGTATTTTTATTAGCAATGGAGTTTCACCGTGTTAGCCAGGCTGGTCTTGAATTCCTGACCTCGTGATCCATGACTGCTGGGATTACTGGCATGAGCCACTGCGCCCAGCCTCAGGCATCATCCTTTATTGTTCTCACTCACCCCATCCTATTAGTTTTTGGTATCTTCGATAGCATTTTGGCACATCACAGGCACTGAATGAATGAATGGATGGATGGATGAAAATGTTTGTTTATTTCATCCAAATTTAATTACAATTAAGTACCTTGGCCTTGGTGAAGCTGAATTCTCTTGGTTACACTAACTTTTGGGAAGGTCATTTGATTTTTGGCCACATTGAAATTATATCAGGAAGGCTCTTTTTAAAGATAAATACTTTGTTGGAAGGATTTGTCATTAGAAAGGTGTGGATTGGCCACTCTACTATCTTATAGGGCTCTCTAAGGAACTGCTGAGAAATTTGTGTATGCAGTTAAAGGTGAGGTGGGTGAAATCAAATTGTGCTGGCTGGTGGAGTGGGGGTGGGGTTGTCCATGGTGCTCGTGGGAGTATAGAGAGTGTGTTGTTGGTGAACTTGTCACAATGCTATGGATTTAATGCAAGAAATAGGCAAGGCTTTTCTTTTGGGGGGAGTAATATGCCCCATTTCACTCACTAATGGATTTTCTAATTGTATCCTAGTATTTCTAACATAAAGGCTGATGATATGTATTTAACCATTTTGCCAAGTTTATCTCCCTTTTCTTGTTGTCCAGCCCCCTGGGGGGGGGGGGAAAGGAAAAAAGGAGAAAGTGACTTAAAGAATCAGGATTTCGGCCGGCTACTGTGACTCACACCTGTAATCCCAGCACTTTGGAAGGCTGAGGCAGGCAGATCACATGAGGCCAGAAGTTTGAGACCAGCCTGGCCAACATGGTGAAACCCTGTCTCTACTGAAAATACAAAAATTATTCGGGCTTGGTGGTGCACCCCTGTAATTCTGGCTAATCAGGTGGCTGAGGCATGAGAATCACTTGAACCCGAGAGGCAAAGGTTGCTGTGAACTGAGATTGCGCCACTGCACCCCAGCCTGGGCAACAGAACATCCAAGGAAACAAAAAAATAAAGAATCAGGATAATCAGGATTTAGAACCAGAGAAACTCTTCAAGTAGAGATGGTCTAGTCCAGCCCTGCATTTTCAGATGATGATGACAATAATAATGATAGATGGTGATGAATATGATAGTAACTACCATTTTTGATGACTTACTAAGTCACAGGCACTTATGCTATGTACTTTATATACATTTCCCCGTATAATACTTAAAGTATCCCTGTGAGATAGGAATTACTAGTACCATTTTATAGGAAGGAAATAGAGGTCCTGAAAGGTTGGATAACTACATTGAGGTAAAGAGAATGCTGAAGTAGCTATCATGCAGAGAGATGGAGCATCCTCCTTGTTCAAGATCAAGTTTTCCAGTTAAAGGAGAAACACAAGTGGAATCCAAGTCTCTTGACCTTGAGCTCAGTTGAGCACCTATTTTTTGTTTTGACTTGAGAACTCACTTTCTGTGGTCATTTTTGTCTTATTCTCACTATCCTTTTAATTTCAGTGAAATTGAATGAAATAGAGGGAAGGGTGATTTAGAGTTGGGGTTTTTGGTGAGTTTTTAAAGTTTATTTTTAAATAGGCAGCTTTCCCAGACTGACTGGGAATGTAGCAGAAGGCCTGAGAACCAGGAAGTGACACAGACCTGTTTATACCATCCCACTCTGGGGCCTTTGCAAAACTATCCACAGAGATGGTAAAAAGTAAACATAACTGCATCAGCCAGTTCTCTAGGGTTTGCTATTTTTGACCTGGAGGAGGTGTTTCCTGAATAGCTATAAGTACTCAGAATACCAAAATTTATCTCATAAACATTCCTTGAGTGAAGGTATATTGACAGACAGACATTTTTTTGTTACCAGACAGCAGCACTCAGTGATTCTAGGCAGACAAAATTAACAGTTTTTTTCCCCTCCTCTTTCTGCCATACTTTTGGTGAATTGTTCTTCCATTTATTTATCTTTCTTTGTAAGTATCACTGTGTATGCAAAACACTGTCCTGGGAGCTCTAAATGTGTGCATGGATTCAAGGTCCAACTCAAAGCTTTCTCTTTCACTTCTCCGTACTCCCATCAGAAGTCTTTGTTCCTGTGTCCTCTGTGTTCTCAGAGCACTTTTTAAAAAACCTTCTTTGGGCCCTAGTAACAATTTGACAGTGTTATATAGATAAACATAATTCCTCTCACGTAAGTTGTGAATTCCTTGAGAGTAAGAACTGTGCCCCAATTCATCTCTATGATCACCCTAGCCTTGCACAGAAGACAGCCAGTAAATATTAGCTGAATTGCGGTATAGTCATTGGAAACACAGAGCCCTAAGAAGTCAGCTTTAGCAAATCGGCTTCCCGGACTTTATTTGCCAACTGAGTATTGAAGCCTGTTCCACTCAGCCCTGATGGGAACCAAGCAGAGAGATGTGATGACACATGAGATATATCTCTAGGGTCTAGGAACCAATTACAGTTGCCTCTGCCAAGCATCTGTTTTGCTACCTGGCCAAAATTTCAGGATTTATATAATCTTTTCCCTCTTGTTTTATACATGCTGCTATTTTGCCATTTTGTATGTTTCTATACAAATTATATCTTGTGAGTTTATCTTTTTTTCTCATTCACTGGAGAAGTATTGTTGAGCACTTTGGGGGCAGAGAATTGCAGCATACAAAAGTTAAATAACTGTGAGTGGCCTTTGGGGAGGGATATGATTGACTGTCCTATTCCTGGTCCAGGCAGGGATGCTGAGGGTTTGGAAGAGCCTTCCATGCCTTTGGGCTGAACTGAGAAATTCTTCCAAAACTAGGATAGGAACTAAGCTTGCCCTTTTATTTGGAAAACGAAAGAGCCAGGAGCCCTATTAGGGAAGCAGGAGGAGGAAAGACTTCCAGGCCCCTTGGATTCCATTTATCTGTACAATTGGGCTAATACCACCTATTTAATGAGGTAATGAGTGTGTGTATGTGTATATTCCCTAAGTCTCCCAGAAACTAATATTATTTCAGGATAGTCACAAACAATAGCTGTTTAATTTGGAGGGGAGGTAGTGCTAAGTGCTTTAAAAAATTTTTAAGAATTTGATGGGAAAGATTGTGGGAGGCTCACTTGTTTAACCTGTTGGCTGTTCTCTTGTCTAAACTAACATTGTGTTTTGAGCCTAGTCTCAGGCAGTGATTCCAAACCAGCTGAAACGGTGCCCTTTGGTTGTCTAGTGGGGGTCAGTCACAGCCTGTTAGAACAGGAAGGGGCTTAGCCAGCATGAATTTGAGCACCCACTGTTTCATGCATCATCCTACGTGTCTCACGTTTGTCTTAATTTCACCACACAACAACCCAATGAAGTGGGTATCGTTTATCCAGTTTACAGATGGCAACTGAAAATAACTTGCCTTAGCCACCCAACTGATAATATCTGCCAAAATTTTTCCATGATACTGGCCTCCCTGAGAGATACGTGGTTCAACTGTTTCATTTTACTGATGAGAAAACAGAAGCATGGAAGCCAAGTGCTTGTCTGAGGTTGGCCCATCAGTCATGTTGAAGCTGGGACTGGAGAAAGGGTTTCCTACCTTCAGGTCAGGAACTTATGACAGGCTTGGTTCCTGCTCACAGGCATTTTGCCTCCTTTCCCCCTTTTTTCTGTCCGGTCTTACTTGTTCTCTCTTGCCTTTCTGTCTTGCATCTTTTCTCCCTTTCTCCCTGGGCCCCTGTAGCTCTGCAGTGTGTGCAGAGGCTGGGTTTTGTTGTTGTGTTGTTAAGACGTGTGTTATTTTTAGAAAGCATTTTAGGAACACTGTGTACAGATAGTCCATACAAATGTGCTGATGGATTGATTAAACCCTAAAGGGAAAGTGAACTGTCCTGGGTTTGCTGCAATGCAGAGGAAGATAGATGCTAGGGATCTGTCTTGGAGATGTAGGGGAATATGCTGTCAGTCAGAACAGTGAGGATAAAGTTAATGTTGCTTCCTTCCAGTCAGAACCTGTGTTGACTTTTTTTTTAGAGGAAATACTTTTGGGCCCCTCCTATTCCCTAGAAGACATTCCAGTTTTCTTAAAACTGAAAAGTCCTTTGGGGATCATCTAGGTTCACCCCCGAGACAGGAAGACTCACTGACTTGCCCAAGGCCAAACCACTTTTCAGTGGCTGGGACCTAGGCTGTCTCTCCTGTCCTGTGATCAGGTCCCTGCTGCAGTCATCCTGCTGTTAGGTGCTAGAAGAGAGGTGTTAGAGACTTGTTAAAGAGAAGAAGACTTAGGTGGGGTGATAGTGTGTCGGCTGGCGTTCCTGTTGTCTGAAGCTGGGGAAAGCGTGTTGCCCAGATGATGTGAGCAATTCTGGGGGTGACAGACAAGGGCACAGGGAATATCAAAGCAATTCAGAAAAACCTCTGAGTGGCTTAAGAGGAAAGCTGAGGGTAATGTTTGTGATTTGGAGGGGGTGTGATTTTAACAGGAGTTTGATGTTTGCCTTTTCAGGTAGGAGCTGGAGATTAAAGGAAATGGATAAGTTAATATTCTGGCCTGAAAGGATGTCAGAGTCCAGTAGAATTTGTGGCTCTCAAAGCACTCAAGTGTTAGTGGCACAAAGGAAAGGGGAAGATATACAAGTTAGTAGGACTGGAAGAATCCATTGATCCACAGTGGGAGAAGACAGAAGGCATCTATAAATAACTGAATTTTGGGGGTAGGAGGCATTAAGTTCCAATAAGTGTTTAGATATGTTTTGATGCTGTAGCCTGGCCATTTCAGGGTGAGTAGGGGTACAGAGGGAAGATGTTGCAGGGAAGAAAGAGAGGTTAAGGAAGGGCCTGGGCAGCTTTGGCTGTATTAGTCATTTCTCTTACTTATCACACCCCTCTGGGGAACTTTGGACTTCAAACTGTTAGGACTTCTTATCATTACAACCTTAAATGTAATTAGCTGGTTAAATTCTGTTCATGTTTCTGGAACCGTTCTTTGTCCTTTCTCATCATGTAGCAGGATCAAGGTTGGTGAACATGGTTAATTAAAGGAATAAACTCTTGTTCTGAGCTCTTACCACTACTACTGTTATCCCCTGTCTAGATTAGTCTGAGGCAAGAAAAGGATTTATGTTGGTTTTGTCATCCCAGTTCCCTCTCTTAACTAATGGACAGAGGAGCCATGGTTTAGGAAACAATTTGTTCTAAAAATTACATGTAGAGGCTGAGGCAGGCAGATCACTTGAGGTCAGGAGTTTGAGACCGGCCTGACCAACATGGCAAAACCCTGTCTCTACTAAAAATACAAAAATTAGCCAGTCATGGTGGTGTGCACCTGTGGTCCCAGCTACTCAGGAGGCTGAGGCAGGGGAATCACTTGAACCCAGGAGGTGAAGGCTGCAGTGACCCAAGATTGTGCCAATCCTGCTGCACTCCAGCCTGGGCAACAGAGCGAGACTCTGTCTCAATAAATAAATAAATAACATGTAAACGGAGTCTGACTTTACCCACGCAGCACCTGGGAGCCACGCTTGACTGAATCAGACCCCTCTTGCCTTCAGAAGAGTTCGATAGTGTAAGATGACCTTGCACCTTCAGCAGGACTATAGCATTCTCGGGAGAGGTGGGCCCCAGGGTAGTCAGACACGTGGACTGAGGAGATCTGGGCCTTGGCCGCCTTGGGAACAGGGGGCCCTGGCTGTTTACTGGCTGGCCCCAGCTGCTGCTGATGCTGCCTCCCAAGGCCGGAGCCATTTTTGAAGGTGACTCTAGGGCACTTTTAATCTTATTAGCAGGCTCTTGGGTTAACCTGGAGGCATCTGTGGCAACAACAAGCAAGTAAACCATGTGAACTTTGGGCTTGTGTTGCAGGCCCTTAACACCAGAAACCCACCATGCGTGTCATCATTTCTCAGCCCTCTGCTGTCTTGGCTTCTGGCTAAGACAGTAAACATAAGCCCCAGGTGTTTCTAGTTTACAGAGCATTTCCTCATATTTTGTTCCTTTTGAGCCTCAACAGAGTCTAGGGAGATAGTCAAAGCAAGTAACAGCCCCATTTTACAAATGAGGAAACGGGCAGAGATGAAATAAGTGACTTCCTCAAGGTCAGAGCTGTGGCTTGAGGGCAGTGTTCTTCCTCATTGGAGGAACTTATGGACAGGAAGTGAGTGCCCAGGATATCACATTCAGCAGGGCACAGTCACCCAGCTGTTGATGTTCTAAGTTTACAGAGGTGGGAGAGGCTGCCCTTTTGGGGCTGACAGTCTAGCTGAGGCCTCCTGTTACCACCAGCTGTTGGGGCAGCAGCTCCAGTTCCCAAGAAATAAAATCAGAAGGGTGACTCTCCTCACCTGTGTTTCGAAGAGGAAAGCTGGCTACTGGGATAAGAGATGGATTACAGCAAGAGAAGGGTAGAAGCAGTGAAGAATTATGTGTCCTTAGAGCCTTTTTCAGATGTGGAAACAGAAGGCAGAGAGCCTTCATGACCAGCCCTCTGCCTGGTGGCAGAGGTGGGACTGAGTCATTGCAGGCCCTCTCCTCTGTCTCACCTCTAAGTTCAGATGTGATACTCCTTGTGAGGATGGCCGAGTACTGGTTTTGAACTTGATGCTTAGTTCTAGGTTCCTCTTCAGTGATAGTTTTTTTTTTTTTTGAAACTGAGTCTCGCTCTGTCGCCCGGGCTGGAGTGCAGTGGCCGGATCTCAGCTCACTGCAAGCTCCACCTCCCGGGTTTTTATGCCATTCTCCTGCCTCAGCCTCCCGAGTAGCTGGGACTACAGGTGCCCGCCACCTTGCCTGGCTAGTTTTTTGTATTTTTTTAGTAGAGGTGGGGTTTCACTGTGTTAGCCAGGATAGTCTCGATCTCCTGACCTCGTGATCCGCCCGTCTCGGCCTCCCAAAGTGCTGGGACTACAGGCTTGAGCCACCGCGCCCGGCTGATAATTTTTTTTAATTAGGAGAAGTAGTCACTAACATGCCAAAGGAATACTGAAGTGAAATGGATTGTTTTTGTTTAAACAAAGTTTTAGTCTCAATATTTCTCTAGGGATAATGAATGCCTAGTGAAACGTTTTTGTTTTTGCTTGGTGTACTAAAGCCACCATCCAAGGACAGGTCTTGTTTTTTTAAATTCTATATTCAAGGCAGATCATTTCTTAAAATGATTAGATTTATAGTGTGGCCTTTTCTCCACAGTAGCTGGATTCTCCCATTCTGGGTAATACTTTGGAGATTTAGGGGTTAGCTTTCTTCTGTTTTATTTCTGAAGCAGTAATGCTTGACCTAGCCTTACATGTAAACACCCCACTGACTACTTTCCATTTATCTTTTCCCCCATTACAAAGCCCCCATTTCCATCACCCCATCTGTTCTGCACCTGTCCCGTCTTAGGCTTCATGGTGGAATTGGTTCCCTGACTCAGGTAGCTGCTTAAGCAGTAAGGGAGGAGCCAGCTGTTCTTGCAAAACAAAACCAAAACCAAACAAAAAACCTAAAACCGATCAGGAACTCATACATGTACATCTTGTTTTCTCCAGTTCCATACTGGCTCTTCCCCACAGTATTCATGATTTTGGCAAACCTTTGCTACCTGCCTGTCAGATGCCAGGCCTTGTGCTGGCAATTGAAGATTCTGAGTTGAGTAATTCACTGTCCCTGCCTTCAAGGAACTCTCAGCCTGGTGTGATGAGACAGATAAACAAATAGATATAATAACCTGTTAAAGATACAGTCACAGCAAGGTAAGAAGGGGTCATTTCTGCGTTGGAGGTGGGTGTGGTGTGAAGTGTCAGGAAAGAATTCCTCTAGATGACCCTTGTACTGAGCCCCTAAAATGACTGTATTCCTGGGAGAGGGAGCAATTAGGTTTTTGAGATTTGTTTTAATGGCAGTTTGTTGAGAGAGGAGACAGGTAGTCTATAGGAAGGCCTTGCTACATTAACTTTATATTTTGTTTTTGAATAGATAATACATGTACAAAGTACAACACTCAAGATAGTAAAAGGGAATATATGCAGTGAAAAATGTTTTTCTCCTTCACCGTTAACCACTCAGTTCCCCTCCCTGAAGGCAATCATTAGCTACCAATTTCTTTTTTTTTTTCTTTTTTTTTGAGATGGAGTCTCACTCTGTCGCCCAGGCTGGAGTACAGTGGCACAATACTGGCTCACTGCAACCTCCACCTCCCAGGTTCAAGCGATTCTCCTGCCTCAGCCTCCCGAATAGCTGGGATTATAGGTGCCCGCCACCACACCTGGCTAATTTTTGTATATTTAGTAGAGACGGGGTTTCACCATTTTGGCCAGGTTGGTTTTGAACTCGTGACCTTGTGATCCACCCGCCTCGGTCTCCCAAA
>NC_045439.1:36780364-36861516 GCF_002776525.5 Piliocolobus tephrosceles | reverse complement strand
GCCCGTCTCGGCCTCCCAAAGTGCTGGGATTACAGGCTTGAGCCACCGCGCCCGGCCTGTTCTACAGTTTTAAAGGCTCAAACTGGAGTCTGGGTGAAAGCTGGGGACAGAAGACTGCTATAGTCATAGTTATTAGAGGGAAATGGGTGAGGATCAGTGGCCAGCTCTGTTCCTGAACCTTTGACAACTCTCAAAGAGTCTTGTTTTGGACAGAGACAACTTACATTGCTGTTTTCAGTTACCCTCTTTAGGAGGGGAGAGTAGGCCTGAGTCACGCTTCAGACACAGATTAAAATCAGATCTCGTACCAGGTGCAGTGGTTCACACCTGTAATCCCAGCACTTTGGGAGGCCGAGATGGTGGATCACTTAAGGTCAGGAGTTTGAGACCAGTCTGGCCAACATGGGGAAACCCCATCTCTACTAAAAATACAAAAATTAGTTGGGTATGGTGGTGGGCACCTGTAATCCCAGCTACTTGGGAGGCTGAGGCAGGAGAATCACTTGAACCTGGGAGGTGAAGGTTACAGTGAGCCAAGATCATGCCATTGCACTCTAGCCTGGGCAACAGAGCAGGACTCTGTCTCAAAAAAAAAAAAAGACAAAATCAGATCTGGGTAGTATTCCTGGCAGAGTCCCGGGGCATCCTTTATTAGGGTTATAGATGGCAGACTCCCTAATCTGTGCATATAAAGCCTTATTAATGGAGAAGGGTGTGTGTGTGTGTGTGTAACTTTAAAAAAGGAGGTATAATATTATATGGAATACCTGTTATAAACTAAAATAACTGGCAAATGAAATTAAATAAGTTAACGGAAATATAATAGGCCCACATCATAATGTATTGTAATGTATATGTATTGTCAACCCAGTTGCCTCCCTAAAGGCTTATAGAAAATAATCTTTAAAGTCTTGACCTCTGATAAACACGCACACACACACACACACACATTCTTTCTCTCTCTCTCTCCCCCCCCCCACCCCCCGCCCACCCCACTGGTTCCTACTTTTCTGAAGTCTTTGTCTGAACTAGAGTGGGTAGGTGGTAGGACTATTTAGCAATTACAGCCCATTCTCCATGCCTCCCCCCACCCCATCTTTTTCAGGGATAGCCAACAGAATGTAGTCACAGGTGTGTTGGGTGAGCCTTGATTAATTAGTCAATTTTTGAGATTCACGGCTGTCGAGTCAGATCCTCCGGCTCATCAGCCTTTGGCAGTTTAGCCAGCAGGCTGGGGCCCTCAGCTCCCACTGCTGCATTCCTTCTCTAGGCGGTGTATCCTCTCTTTACGACACGTGTTCTCTCTCTCTTTTTTTCCTTTTGGTTAGTTGAACTTGTTCTGAATCCAGGTGGCAAAGGCAAAGCCTGACTTGGGTGTAGCAGCTCTGTGTCAATAGCCGCCTCTCTGCTGGAGCCTCCAGGCAGGCGGTGGGGCAGAACTGGGCAATTTCTGAAAGCCCTGCTGTGCCTGACTGACATCCAGGTGAGACAGAGCTCACCTTCTGGCTTCTGCACGCTGCAGGCCTTGTTTCCCCAGGGAGGAGTTGAAAAGCCACTTCTGTGCTTGCCTCTCCTGGCAGCAGGGATTCAGTTGCTAGAATTCTCTCAACTTTGTGTGTGATTATGACTTCCTTACCAAAGTGGCTGCTTTTGACTAACTTATGGTTGAAGTTTTCAGTTTATCTATGTCCTTGTTTGTTTGTTACAGGTGAATCGGCTCCCGGCCAACTTTAGGATTCTTCTGGATTTTAAATTTTTTCTTTTTAAAAAAACTTGGACGGATAAAAGATGTGCCATGGCAGGATAGCACCAAAGAGCACCTCAGTGTTTGCCGTGGCCTCCGTGGGACATGGAGTGTTCCTTCCTCTGGTGATCCTTTGCACCCTGCTTGGAGACGGACTTGC
This sequence comes from Piliocolobus tephrosceles, assembly GCF_002776525.5. NCBI lineage: Eukaryota > Metazoa > Chordata > Mammalia > Primates > Cercopithecidae > Piliocolobus > Piliocolobus tephrosceles. The sequence goes on along the minus strand of NC_045439.1, from coordinate 36,859,612 downwards.
TTCCGGTAAGTCCTGACCTGCCTTCTGTGTGTGGGTGGGAAAATATTTAATACCATTGTTTCTCTCGAAGACTAGGACAGAGGACTCTCCTCCTGGCAGGCAGTTTCAGGGAGAGCAGAGGGTGGAGGGCTTTTGTGCTGTGGTAAATATAGCAGGGAGCCAGTCCTTCTGGGGCCTAATGAGTCAGCTGGAGGAGGGATGTGTGGCAGCCTGCTGGTGGTAACCTTGTCACCCCTCCCCCCCAGCCATAATCATCATCAGGAGGACAAAGGTGTAGGGTTCAGAGCATGATATACGGGTTAAGGGGGCAGACTTTGGAATCAGACTGCCTGTGTTCAGTGCTCATTCTCACTACTTGCTTGCCCTGTGACTCTGAACAAGTTATTTTACTGCTGCAAGCCTCTGTTTCCTCAGCTGCAGAATGGGATAATAATAGTACCTACCTCATTGGGTGGATGTGAAGATTGAGGTAATAAGTATGTAATGGTTGTTAGCTCTCTTGTTCGTTCGTCATTCTGTGCTTTTTCTCAGAATTAGTTGAAGTATTACAATTTAGTGAAAATAAGACGCGGTCACTGACACTACAAATGTTGTGATCTTGGGCAAGTGAATTAACCATCCTGGGGCTCAGTTTTTCCTTCTGTCAGATGAATGGGTCTACCTGGAATAACATTTAAAGTCACTTCCTTGACCCTCAGTAAATGCTTTCATGATTCTAAGGACTTTGCGATTGAAGATGGTGAGCTGGACGGGCCCTAGCAGGGACTAGAAATGCACCATTGAGCCTGTTTGTTTGTTTGTTTTGAGACAGAGTCTCACCCTGTCGCCCAGGCTGGAGTACAGTGGCACGATCTTGGCTCACTGCAACCTCTGCCTCCCGGCTTCCAGTGATTCTCCTGCCCCAGCCTCCTGAGTAGCTGGGACTACAGGCACGTGCCACCACACCCAGCTAATATTTTTAATATTTAGTAAAGATGGGGTTTCACCATGTTGGCCAGGCTGGTCTTGAATTCCTGACCTCAGGTGACCCACCCGTACCCACCTTGGCCTCCCAAAGTGTTGGGATTACAGGCATGAGCCACGTGCTCGGCCCGTTGAACCTTTTTGTGTTTGTTGCCTTCAACAGTGCTCCAGAGACCCTTCTAGGCAGTCTTTGTGTGGTCTTCTACACAAAATGTTCTTTTAGAAAGGCTATATTTGGGTGTGTACAGTAGGCCTCTGGGTGGTGTGCTACAACCTACCTCTGTGTCTGCGAGCTCCAGAATCATCATTGAACTCACCAGTACTGGTGTTCCTACTGGACTTTATTAGAAGCACATACATGGCAGTTTCCTTGGCCAGTGCGTCCTGGAGAGGGATCTCAGAACTAGATCCTGGAAGGGGACTTTGGTGGGGACAGTAGGGGAGTGGTATATTGTGGCTGTAGAGCCTCCACAATTTAGTGCTGCTTCTTTCATTCTCTATCAGCTCCCACCACCCACTTACCCAACGTAAACAGATAATGGCACGGTATCAGCTAATCTTATTTTTTTTTTTTTTTTCCTGAATTGTTGGAAGAAACAATTACAGATTTTTTTGTTCCATTGTAGCCTTCTCCACTACCAACATATAGATTTGCCTTTCCTTCCACCCCATTCTGACACTTAACCCAAATCTTTTCTCCCTAGTTATGAGGAACTCCTGGCACAACCCGGGAGGCCATAATGATTGGGACCCCACAATGTGGCCATCAAGGTTATATGAGGTTTCAAAGGAAGAGAAGACTAGGCTGTACCAATGTGCAACAAAATGAAGCACAGCCTCCTTTCTTAGGGTCACCCCAAAACCAGAGGAAGCCTCTAGAAGTGCTAGTTGCAGAACCGCAGAGTGTGGTGACTCTTTTATTCACCAGTGTGTCTTTAGAGCAGAAGTTGGCATACTGGCCCACAGGCCAAATCCTACCTGCCATCTGCTTTTGTAGAGCCTTGCAGTTAACTGTTTATATTTTTAAATGGTTGGAAAAATCAGAAAGATATTTCATGACTTGTAAAAATGTATATGAAACTTAAATTTCAATGTCTATAAAGTTTTATTGGAACACAGCAGTGCTTATTCATGTATGTATTGTCTATGGCTGCTTTTATGCTACAGTGGCAGAGTTGAGTAGTTGTGACAAAGACCATGTGGTCTGAAAAGCCTAAAATGTTGGGGCTTTAGAATATTTAGATCTTTGTAAAAGAGGTTCTCCCCCAGCCCAGAACAAATGGTGCTCAATAAGTATGCACGTGAATGGAATGACTGTTAGAGCAGGAAGTAAGGAAGGACTAGTCAGAACCACCTTGGGCTTCAGAGAACTGTGCACTTGCTGCCCAGAGTCTCACAGCTAATGGTAGGGCCAAGACCTAACCTGGTGCCTGGCATACCACCGTGACCTGCTTCTTCCAAGGCTCCTCTAAGGAAACTGCCCTGGCATATGGTATTAGTGGCAGAACGTCTGCCTTAAGTGTCTGAAGCCTCTTGAGTGTCATTAAGCTATTCTACTTACTCCTACCCTCCCTTTTGTTGGCTGCATCCCTCCCATTCCCCACTTCATTTTCCAACTACCCACACCTTCCCAACTTCCCACTCCAGGTCCGAAATCAATTATCAGGTTCCATACTGGCTGGATAAAGGGATTATTATTTTCCACTGTGGAAAAATGTGTCTGTTTATAGTGTGGGCTCAGACCAGGATGGGAAAGTTGGCTCTGTTGTTTTCTTTCCCCTCCCCCACCTGCAAAGAATGCTCCCTCCCTGCCACCCCAACCTCCAAGTCTTTTCTACCCCCCATAAAACATGTGTACTGGCAGGGGAAAGGGGTTCACCTTTGCTTAGATCCAGTGTACCAAGTTGCTACCAATGTTTTTCCCTTTCTTTGGAGTGGCTTCTGGGGGAGAAGGTACCCTTTCTAGGCCTGAAACCGAAAGCACACCTGTATGGCCGTGCCTGCCATAAGCAGCGTGCCAAGCAGGCTTGTCCAGAAACCAGGATCTCAAATACTCTGAAGCCGAGGAAATGCAGTTTAGTTCAGGAAAAGCCTCTTTTCCTCTTCTTGTGTTTCTTTTTTCTTTTTCTTTTTATTTATCTCTATTTATTTTAGAGATGAGGTCTTACTCTGTTGCTAGGCTGGAGTGCAGTGGTACAATCATAGCTCACTGCAGCCTTGATCTCCCAGACTCAAGCAGTCCTTCCACCTCAGCCTCCTGAGTAGCTGGGACCATAGGCGTGCACCACCATGCCCAGCTAATAAAAAAAATGTTTTTTTTATGTTGCCTGGGCTGATCTCAAACTCCTGGGCTGAAGTGATCCTCTCCCCTCTACCTTCCAAAGTGCTGGGATTATAGGTGTGAACCACTGTGCCTGGCCTTCTTCTTGCATTTCTTACCTGTTCTTATAGCTGCTCCTGAACACCCACCTCAGAGACGTTTTTAAATGGGTGCTTGTAAAATATACAGCCTTGCTATCCAGTGGGCTGTAGTAGACCCTGGCTATATGCGTGTGTACATGCACATTCACGACTCTGAGAATCCCGCAAGACATAGATAAGTGGGCATCCTCTGGAGACAATTTGTCTGCATCATCTCTGGTTGTAGATAGCACAGTCATCATAATCTATATCATCTCATCAAGTATCACAGTTTTGATCACAATCTAAGGTAGAAAGAATCATGTATGAAGAGGTACTTCAGAGTTCTGGAGTAAAATTAAATCATGTTTAAAGTTCAGTTTCCATACTGGTTTCTCTCATCCACAGCTCAAGATTTGCAGTTATAGCAGAAAAGGTGTTAGAGAGGCATTGGGTCCAGCTTTCACTTGGCCATTCCTTTAAATGGGGGAGAATTACTGAAAAGTTTCCTTTTTAAGAGTGGCAAAAGGAAGCATATCTTATTCTTCACACCTAGTCACACCATGCAGTGGATAGACCAGAATTAAAATCTATGCACATGCTACCCAATTTGCCTTTCTTGGACTAGGTAGAATTAAGATCTCTTCTCTGTAGCAGCCTTTGTCAGGTCTCCCAAGTCTTTCATTTTACCTGTAGTCTTAAGAAACTTGCTGTATGACCTGAGGCAAATCACATGACCTCTTTGTGTCTTTTGCAAAACAGAAACAATAATCCTTAAGAATGTTAAGTTGATGTTGTGTAGACTAATAAAAATGATTGGAAGGCTCTTGGCATATAAAATGAAGTGTGTGATGTAAGTCCCAAATAACAACAACAGAATTGGTATGTGACCTACTGTTGAGTCACGACGTACAGTAGACTTTTTATGCAGATGATATTATTTGCTGTCATTGAAACACAAAACTTAAGGTGCAAAGTACTGTTTGAGTTGGGGATAAGAGATTTTTGGAGCAGTTATCAAATTTGACCAGTGAGGAGGGATTAATTTACTTCAGGAATCCCCACTGCCTTCAGAAAGCTCATATTTGCATAGCTTGATCTCAATCCAACTGGCTTGCTGACTCATAAAAAGTTTTTGTTTGCATTCTCTTTCTTTCCTGAGCTTATTTACTGAACAAAGTCAGTATTTTACTTGTTTCTGATTTTTTTCCCCTTAAAATGTTGCCATGACATGTTAGGCCATGTTAAACATCGCACAATCACCTAAAACAATTTTAGAATAGCAAGGAAAACAGCCATCTGCATTTGTACATGACAGAAAGCCAGGCAGTTAGTTTTCGTTGAAAATGGAAAATGTTGAGAACTAGGTTCTCTGGGAGATGACTTGACTTTGGCCTGTAGCAGAGAGATGTTGGCAGGTGGCCCTGGCTCACCTCATCTCAGAAGGAACCTGGAGTCAGAGATAATGTACACTGAGTTGAGAGGAGAAGACAAATGGGAAACTAATGTGTATAGAACATCAATTATGTGTCAGCCTCTGTTATCATTCCAGGCAGATGTGCAATCATTTAATAAAAGAGAAACTGAGCCAGAGAGAGGTTCTATAACTTGTTCAGGGACTGATGATTTTAAGTGGTGAGGCTGACTGGGATTTGTGCTCAGTATGTCTGACTCTTGCCCATGGTCTTTTCTGGGAGCCCCACTACCTGTGCTGAGTGACAGGCTTCACTGAGACCTGTTTTTTGTATTTCCTGATTGAAGTGCTCAGATCAGCCTCCAGAAAATTATTCTGATGGATGAAGAAAGAGACCATGTTTTCTCCTGATGGATAAAAAGGATACAGGAGTCATCTCTGGGTTACCATGTTTCCCTCTGTGGTTGTTTCTTTTTGACTCCGTTGCCCAGGCTGGAGTGAAGTGGCGCGATCTCGGCTCACTGCAAGCTCCGCCTCCCAGGTTCACATCATCCTCCTGCCTCAGCTTCCCGAGTAGCTGAGACTACAGGCGCCCACCACCACACCCAGCTAATTTTTTTGTGTTTTTCAGTGGAGATGGGGTTTCACCATGTTAGCCAGAATGGTCTCAATCTCCTGACCTCGTGATCTGCCTGCCTCAGCCTCCCAAAGTGCTGGGATTACAGGCGTGAGACACCGCACCCGGCCCTCTGTGGTTGTTTCTGTTCTCATCTACTGTGGCTCTTGGTTGTTTGGTTCCAGTTTAGGCACAAGTTTTGCCAAGGTGGTTCTATTCTTGGAAAGGAACAATAGGGACCATAGCAAACAGTTCCAAAAACATCCGCAAAGCATCTTCCTGTCAGCTGCAAACCCTGTTGATGGAAGTGATGTAATCTCTCCGTGGTGTAATTACCTGTGACTATAAAAAAACTTAGGGATTGTGGTGGGAGGCTGGATGGATCATTATAGTTCTTGTTGATCCCTAGTGTCACAAAAAAGCATTGATAAATTACCCTCTGCACACTAATTGTTGTGCCATGTTTAGAACATTGACAATACATGGTACCACCCTTGCATTGTAATTTTCTAATAAAAGAAACCGAGAGTCCACATAACTGGGTTTCTATCGGGTTAAAGCGCTCATTAAACACAGATTCCATCTGCTGAGCAATGGTACCCCACTACCCTGCTAACTTGCTAGCTTAGAGGTTATTCTTCTTACCTACCTGACTTTCTGCAAAAGAGGGGCACAGGGTGCTAATAAAACAATTAGGCTTAGCACTCGGAGTCTTCAGTGATTCTAGGTAGGCTTCCAGATGAACACCTCTCACCGCTTCTTACCCACTGGAAGAGTCCAGTGCATCACTTGGGAGTGGGAGCCTGCAGAGGGTGTGAGGAGCCCTTCCATTCCAGGTGGCCTGTGCTGGTGTGCCTGGCTGCCTGGACTGAGGTCAGATCAGGAGAGACCTTGGCCTGCCTCCGATTTAGCTTTGGGGCCCAGAGGGACAGAAATGTTTAGAGACAACCTTTCCGTGTGCAATGTGAATGACGAGTGCCCTGGCTGCTGACTTCTTTCCAGCTCTGTTCATTGACCTCATCTTAAGCTAATTTAACACATGAAAATCCGAATTCACTGGAAGATGAAGGTGTGACTTTAACTTTTTTTTTTTCTGAGACAGGGTTTCGCTCGATTGCCCAGGCTGGAGTGCAGTGGCACTGTCACAGCTCACTGCAGCCTCTGCCTCCTGGGTTCAAGTGATCCTCCCACCTCACCGCCTCAGCCTGAGTAGCTGGGACTATAGGCGTGCATCACCACACCTGGCTAATTTTTTTAAAAGTATTTTTTGTAGAGATGGGTTTTGCTGGGTTTGCCCAGGCTGGTCTTGAACTCCTGGGCTCAAGCGATCCACCCGCTTTGGCCTCCCAAAGTGCTGAGATTACAGGCATTAGCCACTGCACCCGACTGACTATAACTTTTAGAACAGGATTGTCGCTAGGATTTCTTCACATAGCTGTCTCTTATGAGGTGGAGGGGAATTCAATTCATGTACACGCCTCAAAATAATAAATACCACCTGCAGCTCTCATGGAGCCACTGAGGTCATGAGTATAGCTCAGTATTATATCTAGCTACCATTATGCTTCAACTCTTCACCTTGTTTTTTGGAATGACTGCATAGTCTGATGAAAAGCATGTACTCTGGAGTCAGGTTGTCTGGGTTGAATACTGCCTGTATTCTTTGCTACTTTTGTTGCCTTGTATAATTTTTGTGACCTCACTGTCTGTGTTTCACCAGAAAGGGGATGATAATGTCTACTTTATAAGATTGTAGTGGGGATCAAATAAGATAGTATATGTAAGGCATTTGGAACATTGCTGGGTACACAAATAAATATTCCCATATTGGAAGATCAGATCCTAGCACCAATTGATATCATTCCACACTTCTGGTTTTATGACGCCACAGCTGCTTGGGTGGCAGACTCAGGGTTGGAACGTGCTCCCGGTTTCTTCCGTATCTCTTGGATTCTGTTTGATTCAATTCAGTGCTTACTGAGTAGAGTTAGATCCTTGATAATTCATGAGGTTTTCTGAGTCCCTAAATTCTCAAGTAACACATGTTGGTTTTCCATACATGAAGACGAGTAGCAAAGAGTGGTAAATGCCCTTCTGAGATGTTGGTGCTGGAGTGAGATCAGCTAAGTGATCTCACTGTGAACTGTTTGTTCTCTTCAGGGAGGCTGCCTTGTTGGTATTTCAGAGCTGATGTTCCTCAGGGATACTATTTGTTAGGAACATTTGGAGTCACTTTTGAAACCTTACATATTAAATATGAGAATGCCAAGGTTCTGTTCTTTTAAAGACATTTTTTTATTTAATCAGCACAGTGATGTGATTGAAAGTTTGCATTTTACATGATTCCAAAACACAACTGGGAGAATATAACATTATAATTAAAAAATAAGAAATATCTTTCCCATTTGGTAGTCCTTTTGCCTCCTCTTGCTTTTCTTAGCTATATCGGTATTTCTTTTAGGAGCCCCTTTCTACCTAGATTTATTGGCATCCCCGGTGATGGAGATTTTTTTCTTGTTTAACTTCTTTGACTTATTAGCTTTGCCAGTAACCAAATCTCTTAAAGGAGAATTGTTTAGTCATCCAAAATTCTGGGAAGTAGTGCAGGGAAGGTAAACAGATTCTCTTCAAGATTTCTTGGCCAAGTTTTTTTTTTTTTTTCATTCTTTTTAAATCACAAAAGTATTTTTGGTATTTCTGTGGGGAGGGGGCACAAAATGTGTTTCAGGAAGTTATGACCAAGTAAAAACAGGTCTATAAAATAATTCTGCTTCATCCTTTGTTATTCTGAGTAACAAGTGACACTCTATGAAATACAAAGGGCTTGATCAATTCTTCCCATGTAGTAGACACATGTCTCCTTGGGAGAGGGTGGGACCTTTGTGTTTATTGTCACTGGCTTGGGTTCTGATGGTTCAGCCTTGTTGACACTGGCTATGGTAAGAGGCACCAGAGAATGTCATTGGGATTGTTGCACACTAGACTGTGACTGAGTGGATGTGAGGATCAGCCTGTCAGTGTTTCCTGAGCACCGGTCTAGGCACAGAGGTTTGGTGGCAGATGGGAGAAAAGTCTTGGATTTCTCTTCTTCCCAGTTAATCTGATTATGATCCAGAGGCTGGATTGCAAAGGACCCAGTGGAGTCTTGAGCCAGTGCAGCCCCACTAAGGCTCCTTGATAACTATGCATGGTTGCTTATGATTTCTTTCTTTTCTTTCCTGTCCTGTCCTGTCCTGTCCTTTCTTGACGGAGTCTTGCTATATCACCCAGGCTGGAGTGCAGTGGTGCGATCTCAGCTTACTGCAAGCTCTGCCTCCTGGGTTCACACCATTCTCCTGCCTCAGCCTCTGGAGTAGCCGGGACTACAGGCGGGACTACAGGTGCTTGCCTCCATGCCTGGCTAATTTTTTTTTTTGTATTTTTAGTAGAGATGGGGTTTCACCGTGTTAGCGTGGATGGTCTGGATCTCCTGACCTCTTGATCTGCCTGCCTCAGCCTCCGAAAGTGCTGGGATTACAGGCATGAGCCACTGCGCCCAGCGGTTGCTCACAGTTTATGATTAGCGGCCCATGAAGTTAGCTGGAGTCCTTCAGGAGGCTGTGTGGCTATCTGCTTTATACCTCTCACACACCTCTCTGAGCTTTGATATCTATACTCACTGCTTTCAGTTTTATTTCTTTGTTTTTGCTCTTTGTTCTTGATTCTTGTTCTTTGTTCTTGATTCTGGATGTGTTTGCATATAAGCTCATTGAACACAGAGACAAAATCTTTTGTATATTGCTCCTTTGCTACAACCAGGCCAGTGATCATCCCAGTAGATCCAACACACACGTCGTGGGAAAGGTACTCCATAGGTGGGTTTACCCCGTAGGACGATCCAGAATCATGGCTTGTCCTCCATGTGAGGAAAGCAGGAGCAAGTCCAGGGATCTGTGAGCAGTAGCAGTGTGTCGGGGCTCCCCACTGAGTGATGATTCCTCACAGTCCCCAGCCATCTGGAGGAGGAAGTGGAGAAGCATGTGAAAGTGTCTTCATGCCTCAGGGATGCAGGTGATGGGGCTCTTCTGTGGAGAAGAGAGGGCCCAAGCAACTGCCTAGAAGAGTACATTGCAGAGTATGCTAACTTATAGCTTGGGTGAGGATTTTGAACCCAGTGTGGATCCTGTTAGGTGATGAAGAGTTATATAGTTTGAAAATATGTCCCGAGCTGGGTGCAGTGGCTCACGCCTGTAATCCCAGCAGCACTATGGGAGGCCGAGGCGGGTGTATCATTTGAGGTCAGGAGTTTGAGACCAGCCCAGCCAATGTGGTGAAACCCCGTCTCCACTAAAAACACAAAAATCATCCGGGTGTGGTGATGCACACCTGTAATCCCAACTACTTGGGAGGCTGAGGCAAGAGAATCGCTTGAACCTGGGAGGTGGAGGTTGCGGTGAGCCAAGATCGTGCCACTGCACTCCAGCCTGGGTAACAAGAGCAAAAATTCGTCTCAAAAAAAAGGAAAAGAGGCCAGACGCGGTGGCTCAAGCCTGTAATCCCAGCACTTTGGGAGGCAGAGACGGGCAGATCACAAGGTCAGGAGATCGAGACCATCCTGGCTAACACGGTAAAACCCCGTCTCTACTAAAAAATACAAAAAACTAGCTGGGCGAGGTGGCGGGCGCCTGTAGTCCCAGCTACTCAGGAGGCTGAGGCAGGAGAATGGCGTAAACCCGGGAGGCGGAGCTTGCAGTGAGCTGAGATCCGGCCACAGCACTCCAGCCTGGGCAACAGAGCGAGACTCTGTCTCAAAAAAAAAAAAAAAAAAAGGAAAAGAAAGAAAGTATACCCTTGCCAAATCTCATGTCAAATTGTAATTGCCAGTGTTAGAGGTGGGGCTTGGTGGGAGGTATTTGGATCATGGGAGCAGATTCCTCATGAATGGCTTGGGCCATCCCCTTGATGGTGAGCTCTCACTCTGAGTTCACATGAGATCTGGTGGTTTAAAAATATGTGGCACCCCCTCCCTACCCCACTTTCTCCCTTTCGTTCTCATTCTCACCATGTGATGTGCCTGTTCCCCCTTTGCCTTCCACCACGATTGAAAGCTTCTTGAGGCCTCCCCAGAAGCACATGCCACTATGCTTCCTGTACAGCTTGCAGAACCGTGAGCCAGTTAAAAAAGATATATCTTTTTTAATAAATTACCCAGTCTCAAGTATTTTTCTTTTCTTTTTTGAGACAGAGTCTCGCTTTGTCGCCAGGCTGGAGTACAGTGGTGCGATCTTGGCTCACTGCAACCTCCACCTCCGGGTTTAAATGATTCTCCTGCCTCAACCCCCCAAGTAGCTGGGATTATAGGCGTGTGCTACCATGCCTGGCTAATTTTTGTATTTTTAATAGAGACGGAGTTTCACCATGTTACCCAGGATGGTCTCAATCTCTTGACCTTGTGATCCAACTGCCTTGGCCTCCCAAAGTGCTGGGATTACAGACCACAGCTAGCACTCCCGGCCTCAAGTATTTCTTTATAGCAGAGTAAGAATTGCCTAGTTGAAGGAGGGAGGAAAGGCAGGCTTTCATTACCAGTGGGAAGTGAAGATAAGGAGGAATGTATATGAAAATCTTGCTGGCTCTAAACATATCCTGACATTAGAGAGGGGCTCGGGAAGTGCCACTTGGGTGAGTTTTACTTCACTTTCTTACCTACTGCCTTTGCAGCCACAGCTTCCTTTACCTGTACGTCTGCTTCGAAAGATCAAGGCTAAGGGACAGCTCCTTCTCCTCGAAACATTAGCACCTTCAAGCTTATTCTCACCCTGTTCTTCCTGTGGCTAGAATTCTACCTCCTGTCGTTTCCTCCCATACTTCTCTTTATCCTTCAAGGTCCTACTCAGCTTCTTCTGTGGAACATCACCCATCTCTCTTACCACTAGAATTAATAGGGTCTGGAGGAAGGAGAGTGGGCTTTGAGTGTATTTATTGAATGGAATTAACAAGAGCTCCTCGTATTAGTTCTTTCTTTGGGAGGATGTCAGACAGGTTTTCCTAGGAGCAGGATTCCAACTCTTAGAATCTTGACTGACTTTGATTTGATGGGATTGGCCAGCTTGTTATGACCTCTGGGAATTGCAGCTTTGGAGAACTTGAACCCTTTGTTCTGTACATTATGGTACATGAACGCTATAGACTTGCTCTAAACCCTAACGACCCTGGGTTTGTAGGGTTGCTGTGGGGTCGATTGGGTTTCATATTTTCATGACCGTTAACTCCTTTAGCAAGTATGTGTTGACATAAGGTGGGCAGGAGCTGTGTAATGCCACAGAGGGCTTTCTGGGGACGAGGTACTAGGCTGGATCTTGACAGAAGTTAATCATATGTAGTAAGCCTGTGAGAGGAGGGCAGCAGCAGCCAGGAACTGTGCTCTGCACTGGAGGAATGCAGAGCTTGTGGTTTAGCACTCTGATTTATTCCACCAGTACTCGTTGAGCTCCTGCTGAATGCCAAGACTGTGCCAGCTACTGGAAATAGAACAATTCCATGTGATACATGCTATAATCAGGGAAGTCACTGCACTGCACAGGAATATTCATTAGGGGGTCTCCTGACTCAGTTTGAGTTGGTCATGGAAGGCTTTTCTGAGGGAGAGAAGTCTGCACTGAGATCTAAGGCAAGTAGGAGTTAACGGGTAGGGGAAAACAAGGTGGCATAGTCAGGTGAAGAAGGCAGTCTCTTGGGCCAGACACGCTGGTTTGAATCCTAGTTCTGCCAGTAGTGTGTCATTTTAACCAAGTTTCTTGAACTCTACGGCCCTCAGTTCTTCATATCTGTAAAATTGGGATGATAACATACATACCATATAGGGTTGTGGTGAAGATGAAATGTTGCTGTTATCATCATCATGGTTGTTAAAATGTGGCACTTGCCAGTGGCAGGTACAGCCTGCTGTTGCGGGGAGTCTGGAGGGAGGAGAGGAAGAGAGTATAGTGTCTGCTTTGTTCATCTCAGCACTTCCTTTCCTTGGAACTTCCCATGTCACTGTTGAAACTTCCAAAGTTTGAATCCAATATACTGTATTCCCTAAACTGATTTGTTTCTTGCCCTGTGGATGAAGGAGTGGTCTCTCACTCTGGTGGAGTGTGTTCAGTAGCTATAGTTTCAAAAAAGAAAAAGTCTAACCTTAGCCTGAGAATTCAGGGATTTAGGTTGAGCACACCAAAAGCACAGTTTGAGGAAGCACCCAGAGAGGACTGAGATGCTGCTAGTGGAGGCAAGTGCCTGTCCTGGTTGAATTGTCAGAATTGTGGAGGAAGAGAAGGAGGAGGAAGAGAAACAAGCTCTCCTGGAGTATCCTAGGGATCAAAGAGTTAAAGAAAAAACAAACACTAGTTAATGAATCAAGAAGTTGAATGAGTCTAAACAGGAAAGGAAAGAGGGTTGGAAGGAGGATGTTAATTTTAGGTACAGCTTGTGGGAGAGGATTGGGGATGAGAAGAATAGCAGTGGGCACCTAGTTGCCCATGAGAGAGGAAGTGATGGGCTAGGTGAGGCTGCCCTTCTGGTCCGAGGGGAGAGGTCACTCAGGACAGGCCACAGGAGATGCTTCTTGACCCTCGTCACCTGGCCTCAGCTCAGCCAACTCGTAGGAGGCATGTCTGACAAAGGCTCCTTATTTCAGCAAGTCTGATGCACCATGTGGGGTCCCATGTGGGTCTTAACTGGCGTCACAGATTCCATGGGGAGGCTGGAGGGTGTCAGAGGTTCTTAATTGCTTGGGGAAGGGAGAAGAGTGGAGGAGCAGCTGGCGTCTGGGCCCTTCAGATGTATTCCAGGATTTGTCATCTTGGATCAGGCTAGGGTAATTGGAGAAGTTGGGGTGAGGACTGTCTGTGATTTGATGTGTTCGAGGGTGCAGAGAACTATTGTGACTTCCAGCAGAGATGTGTCTCAGGTTTCTTAGACTGGCTTTCAACAAAGGAACCCTTTCTTGGTGCTGTTGTTCTCAATACCTTGTTGTTAGGCAGTTTAGAGGCTTTGCCATTCAACTGACTCCTCTCCTTGGCATTCAGAAAATCTGTCACCAGTAACGCAGACCCTGGCCTTGTAGAAATAGTTAAGATTGTGAATGATAGGATTAAGTGAGATAATATATGTAAAAGTCCTGGGTAAACAATAAAAGTCTATTCCAATGGAAAGGATTATTATAATGCTATTTTTTCAGTCAGCATCTCTCTTCTGAATTGCTCAGAGCACTTCGTTAACGCTAACTGGTTAATCCACCATCCATCCCTGGTTGGAGGCTGCCATTTAATAGCCCCCCTTTGTATGCAAGATCAAACACAAGTTTCCAACAAACCCCTACATCTTGAGCTTGAAGCCCAAACCTGTGGAATCTAAATCTAAAGCTTGGCCTTCTAAATCTGATAATGCCTCGTTCCTGGGAATAAAGAAGGTGAAAAGAGAAAGGAGGGATCATTGCAAATTTTTTTTTTCGTGAATAACTGGTCATGTCAGACAAGGCTGTCATAGTCAGGATTTTGAGTGACCTAGAAGTCAGTCATTCATTTTCCTCTGAGAAGCCAGAGTTCCTGCTGGAAATGAAACTTGATAGGAGCTGGAGAAGCGTAAGGCTAAGAAGAGCAGCTTTGGGGCAAAGAACAGGGAAGCAGAGAGGGGGCTGGCAGATTTCTTAATTCTGTTCTATTAGACTGTGGTGGAAGTACTTGAGATGCCAGGTTCTGCATCACAGTGCTAACTGCCTGGCACATGCCGGTGGAAACACATTCTCTCCTCTGGTGTGTACCAGGAAGTGTCAGGGGGACCCACAGCAGGTGCTTGGTGTATTCTGCAGGTCTCATGTTGAAACTTCACAGACCCACCTGAGTGTCCTGCTCAGACCAGTTTTGCTGCAGACCAAGTATTGAAGTCCAGTTTGGCAGAGTGGGATCTGGGCAGATCAGCCTTAGGCCAATTCTTCAGTCAAGGAAAAGCCTAGGTGCATTGGTCCACCTGTGTCCCTTCCAAAGGCTGGTCTTACCAGCCTAGAACTGGTGTGGAAAGGTCCTGTTTTGTTCATAGTACTAGGTGAGGCCATTCAGAGTCATCAGGACCTTTTTCCAAGCTTGTGCTTCCCTGCCTCTGGTCAAGGCTTAAAGGACAGTTCCATCCTCACCTTTTGTACTCTCATACACAAAGTCTTGAACCCTGGGAGCAGGAGAAGGATATACTGAGTTGGGAAGCTCCTCCTTCCTCCAGTGGCAGATGTGTGGGCTCCCAGGTTTGAAACCCTAGAGGTCATTCAGGTGTGCCAGTGAAGAGGCACATACTCATGAGAGAACCAACAGGCTGGACCTTGGAGGTTATTTGCACTAGTGAGTTTCAAATTTGAGTTAGTATCAGATTCCTCTAGAGGGCTTGTTCAATACAGATTGCTGGGTCCCATCCCCAGAGTTTCTGGTTCAGTCGGTCTGGGATGTGGTTTTAAAAGTTCTCTAAAGAAGAACTTGGTAGACATGGAGCAGCAGCTGCTGCTGGTCTGAAGACCACACTCTGAGAACCACCAATTTATACTTGGACTGAAAAAAACCTGTCTTGACTCTTTTCGGAGCAAATTTTGCTGAGGTGAGGACAGAGGGGTGGAGAAATCTTGAACCCACTAGGGAGACAAGTGGCCCTCTCAGAAATAGGCTACTACAGGTGGGCCAACCTATAAAACTGAGAAGAGGTTAAGGGAGGATGCCTTCAGATGTATCTCTTCTCCAGGCTGGTCTGGTCCTTGCATACTACCCTATGGAAAGGAGCCAGACCTGGTGAGCCCGGGGGCTGGGTCACTTTCATTTCCTATTCTGCCCCCTGAGGCAGCAGTGAGTTCTGAAAGTCTGCAGTTTCAGATGCCTTTCCTCAGTCTGGGCTCTGCGGTATGAAGAATGGGACCCTGAGCTGGGGTCCTGGGCATCAGCCCTAGCACCGCCTCTAATGGACAGTAACTGAAGGCACCTCATGTTACTCAAGGGTAATGTGAGTGTAGACTAGCTCTCTGGTGCCTTTTGTGCTCCGATACTCTGGGTTCTCTAATGCTTTACCCTGACAGCTTCCTCCTCAGGGTCAGGGACTTCTGCTGGCTTGTTACCTGTTTTTTATTTTTCTGTGTACGAGAACTTCTGTTGATCAGAATCCCATCCAGAGACTGGCTCACCAAAAGTGAAACTAGAGACAAGTTTAGGAATTGGAGAGAATAACTTTTCTTTTTGGAGTCATTGGCACCTGCACTTGTGCTGCTGCCATAACACCTACCTGCAAAGAGAATGACTTAGCATCACTGTTGTGCCTGCTCATTTCACCCCACTGCCAGCTTCACAGACTGTCTGATCAGCTCAGGTTTCCAGGGTGCTCAGAATTGTTATTTGATATTCCCCATTGCCTGGCACAGTGTGTGGCTCATCGTAGGCCTGTGTGTATGCTTATTGGATGTATGGAATAAGGGGTTGTATCCAGCTGCCTCTTCTTTTCTTAATTTTCTTCCTTCTTCTTGACTTGGTACAGTTGTCTTCCTTTGCTCTCCTCCCTTCCATCCTTCCTCCCTGCTTCCTTTGTACCCATTTTTACTCCTCAGCACTCTGGCAGAGCTAGCATGTACTTTGAGTGCTTTGGGGGTTAAAGTATACACAAGACAATCATAAAAGACCCTATGCAAGCCATCTGTGTGAGGGGTTCCTCCAGAGCTCCCCACTCTTCCTCCCTCTTTCTGTCTTCTGCCCACTTTGTCTAGGGTAGCTGTGAATGTTTTCACTGTCCTAGGGGAATTTGCTGTTCTTCAGATTGAGTTTGACCCCGTTTTCAGCCTTTATTTCCCAATGGAGCCTGATGGTGTTTGTATTGGCAAGCCAGAAGACTCCTGGCTTGGAGAGAATTAGTACAGCCTGCCTCAGAACCATTGTCTGGCTGGCCCTGTCTTTTCAGCCTCTATCTGAAGGGGCAAAACAAATATTTTTCAGCCTTGGTTAATTGTTACTTAGTCCCTCTGATCCAGCCTGGGCAACTTTCAGGTAGCTCAGGCACTGACTAGCTGAAGTCTCTGTTGAAACAGGGACAGATTAAAGTTGATTTGATTCATTTGAAATAAAATCAGCAGGCTTTTGATGATTTCATTAATTTCCTCCCTTCTGAACACCCTCCTGTTAGCAGTAATTGGAAACCCTGACTCTGTTTCTCATTTCCCCCCACCACTCTGCTTTAATCTGAGACAGCTGGAGACTGCACTCAGCTTTTTCATTTACTGGAAGAATGGTTTGAAGATGGTTTTAATGACTGGCTTTGACACTATTTCCAGAAGCTAAGACTGTTGCTCTGCTTAAGTTCACACCCCCTGGGGGCCTCAGTTTTGCTCACCTTGCTCCTATAAAGCTGCTTAGTTCTTGGTGTGCAGGTGGAAGAGGGTCCCCAGGAGAATTCTTTTTATCCCAGGTAGTGTGTATGCAAGCTTTTCATTACTCATTTTCATCACTCAACATTTACAGACTGCCTGGGGTGTGTGCCAGGCACTGTCCTAGTAACTGAGTGTGTTCCCAGCACCTCTTCCTGGCCCTGGTGGAAGTCCAGAGGCCTAGGTAGGTGAGATTCCAGCAGGGTGGTGGCTAAACTCAAACCTTGGGAACTGTGGTCTCTGGGGCTTTTTTTCTGCATGTGTTTTTATAGTTGCAACTCCAGTTTCTGTGCTTTTTTTTTTTTTTTTTTGGCACTAAAGAGGAATAAATAATATGGACCACCTCTTGATATCAGAGAAATAACAGATAGCAATAGCTGTAAAACAGCTAATCACTAGTGGCAAGTTGACAAGATGTACAAACACTTGCTTGTATATCATGTCATATTGTTATCCTCACAGTAAACCTATCACAGCCAGTGAAGGACAAAGCCGGGATTCAACCTAGGTCTTCCCATTACAAATCAAATACTTTTTATTATTGTTATTTTTAGAGAAGGGGTTTCACTGTGTTGTCCAGGCTGGTCTCGAACTCCTGGCCTGATGCCATTCTCCCACCTGAGTGGCTGGGATTACACGTGGGAGACACCATGCCTGGCTCTGCTTTTTGTACTGTGTTGTTTTATTTGATGGTTTGGTTTTGTTTTTAATGCTGACTTCCCATGCCATTGTCTTTAGTATGATTTCAACCACTTAAGTGTTAAGAACCATTATGTATGCATTGGGTCTTGTGCAAGAAAATCAGGGTCTCACAATCTAATTGGGGGAAAAAGATAAGACAAGAATTCATCTTAGTTCCCCTTGAATGATTCAGGTACTGAATGCTTTTAGAAAGAAGAGAATTAACCCTGATGTCAGCCTAGGGAGGCTTCCAGAAGAGCCAAGACTTCAATTGGGCATGGTGGAAAGGCAATACTCAAACCAGGGGAGAGCTGAGAAGGAGTTTTGGTTCCTATCTGACTACCTCAGACTCTGGGATACAAAGAAGGTGGTGAGGTTTGTTTCCTTCAGACTTAGAAAACCAGTATCCTCTGGGATGATGCTCCTCCAACTTTACTGTGCTTTTTCTTTGTTTTATTTTTTTTCTTTTTGAGACAGGGTCTTGCTCTGTTTCCCAGATTGGAGTGTGGTGGGCAATCACGGCTCATTGCAGCCTCCACCTTCTGGGCTAAAGCAGTCTCCCCACCGCAGCCTTCTGAGTAGCTGGGACTACAGGTGCATGCCACCATACCTGGCTAATGTTTTAATTTTTTTTTTTTATTTTTTTTTAGAGATGACATCTTACTATGTTGCCCAGGTCGGTCTTGAACTCCTAGGTTCAAGCAATCCTCATGCCTTGGCCTCCCAGAGTGCTGGGATTATAGACGTGAGCCACTGCCCACGGCCTTTACTGTGCTTTTAAAATGAGATTCCCATATATTTTGCCCACAAAGAACCATTCAGTAGAACTCTGTACAGCCCAGCAATCTGCATTCTTTAAAAGTTTGCTAATAGTGTAAAACAGTTTCCCAGCCTCTCAATTCTCCTGCCTGAAAAGAAGAACCCAAAGGTATAGATTTTATGTATTCCTTTCCGGAGGCAGAAACTGTTTGGTCAATCAGCTGCCCCATCGTTGTGTTGCAGGTGGTGAGGTGGCTCAGGCTTTGAGAAACACTGTAACCCAAGGGTGTTCTGGTGCCCTTAGTGTTGCAGAAAGCATTAGGAACCGAGGACCTAGGTTTTGATACCATAGAGGTCCTACTTGATGAGCAGGGGACTTAGAGCGTTTAGGATAAAACCAAGGAGGAATGGGGACAGTGGATAAGAAATGATGTAAGTTAAGTTGACTCTGACAGCACCTGGGTCAGTCTGTCTGCCAGCTTGATTTGAACGCAGGTGGGGACACCCACTGAGTCTGAGTACCTTTGAAACAAAGTTCTGGCCTTGCTCAGAGTCACTCATGTTACTTTGTTAAGAAAAGTGTTTTTACAGATCCTGTTTGGTAGCTTAGCTTTCAGATGACTATTTTGCAGAGGGGAGTGGGTGGGGTGGGTGGCAACAGCAGAGACAGCTGCATGGTCAATCAGCGGGTGAGTAGAAACAGGTCTGCCAGAAGATTTAGCAGTCTTGGTGAATCTAATGATTTATTTCTGTATTTTATGACCATGTGGTACCTAGGATGGTTGTAGAGATTAGAAAACAATCATAAAGTTACCAAATACCCTATTAAGAAGTGATATGCCTTAGGTTGGAGGCATTGTAAAAATACTATAGGTGAAAAGAATTAACATTTATAAACATGTCATGTGTTCCACTGTAAACTTAAAAAAATAGAGACAAGTGTAATCACACATGGATACTTGCCTCCCAGATTTAATATTTTGCCATACTTGCTTCAGACCTTTTCCTCGAGATGACCAGTATCCTAAGTTGATGTGCATCATTCCAACCATTTCTGTTTTTAGATACTTAAACATGTATTCGTAAGCAATACATAATGTTGTTTTATGTGTTTAAAAATGTGCAGCGCATTTGGTGTTGCTGCTTCAATGGTGTGTTTGGATGGAACAGATCCAGGGATTCTCTTGGGGAAAAAAAAAAGTATGTAACCTTCCATAGCATACTTTTTTCACTCAACATTGCTTTTGACATTTGGCTATGTTAGTACATTTCCTTTACCTGCAGTATAGCATTCCATTGTGTTAATGTAAGTGTATATTACATATTGTAACATTACAATAATTTATAATTATGTATAATTATATAAATATAACTTGATTACAAATTATAGTTGTAAATTATAAGTTGCAATTATTTACAGTGATGATATGTAACAGTATAATTGTATTAATAATAAAATATTTATAACCATTCTCTCACTGATGGATCTATGGGCGGCTCCAGTTTTTCACTGTTAAAAACAATGCTGCGGCTGGGCATGATGGCTCACACCTGTCATCCCAGCACTTTGGGAGGCTGAGGTGGGCAGATCTCTTGGGCCCAGGAGTGAGACCAGCCTGGCCAGCATGGTGAAACCCTGTCTCTACAAAAAATACAAAAATTAGCAAGGTGTAGTGACACATGCCTTTAATCCCAGCTCTTCAGGAGGGTGAGGTGAGAGGGTCACTTGAGTCCCAGAGGCCAAGGTTGCAGTGAGCCATGAACGCACCACTGCACTCCCGCCTGGGCAACAGAGCAAGACCCTATCTCAGAAAAAGAAAAAGAGTTAATAGAAGAAAAAAAGTTGTTTAAAAAAACAATGCTGCAAGGAACATCCTTATACATGTGTCCTAAGCGTGTGTGCGAAATTTCTCTGGTACCTACACCTGGCAGAAGAGTTGCTGGGTTGTTGGAAATGTACAACTTCAACTTTCTGCATATTGTTCTTCACAGTAGTTGTACCAGTTTACACCACTACTGATGTGTAAGAAAATTCTTATATCTCCATATGCTTTACAACAACTGGTATTGTTAGGTGTTAATTTTTACCAATTTGATGGACATGAAATGGAATCTCCTTATGGCTTTAATTTTGCATTTCCTTGATTATCTTCTCCCAATTTGTAGATTTTTTAAACTTTTCTTATGGCAGTGGTTCTCAAGGACCTTTGAGATCCTTTTAGGGGATTGACAGGATTGAAACTAATTTCATATTAAGATGCTATATTACATACTAAGATCTTGTTTGCCTTTTTTGCACTCATTGTTTCATGAGTGAATAATTGAGTTTACAAAAGCTATGTGGCATGTGTTGTGATCATCGATGCTAACATCTGTGGGTTTATTGTTATTTTAAAATGAATTATAAATATTTAAATTTTTTAGTTCTATTTTCAAATATGGTAATATTGATAGATGTAACACAAAAATTTTTTGGGCATTCTCAATAAGTTTTAGTAGTGTAAAGCAAGCTTGTTCAACCCACGGGCCATGGGCTGCATGTGGCCCAACACAAATTCATAAACTTCCTTAAAATATTACGAGTTTATTTTGCTTTTTTTTTTTTTTTTAAGCTCATCAGCTATTGTTAGTGTTAGTGTATTTCATGTGTGGCCCAAGACAATTCTTCTCTCAGTGTGGCCCAGGGAAGCCGAAAGATTGAACACCCCTGGTGTAAAGGAACCTGAAAGCAAAGAGTTTGAGAACCACTATTACTTTACTATGTCGATTAAAAAAAATTTTTTTTTTCCTTTCTGGTATGTTTCTTGTTTAAGAAATTATTTTCTGTCCAAATTCATAAAGATGGGCTTTTGTATTTTCTTGTAGAAGTTTTGGAATGTATTTTTATGGGCAGTGTCTGCCAATTCCCAGGCCCTTCAGCCACTAGGAATAGTTTTTAATTTTATGCCTTCTCCGAAACACTTATATGGCCTGAATGGAACATCTTCCCTATCTGAATATAATTTTTTGGGAAGGCAGTATGTGGGGATAGGGATTTAGCCGCCTTCTGCACATCCCTTTTGTTCAAGAGCGCCTCCCAGCATTTTGCAGAGTACAGCAGTCTCTCCTTGAGAATGGTGTACACTCTCATTTTGGATCCTTGGGTTCACTGATTTTGCAGTTGGCTGTTCAGAGGCCCAGAACCCACAAGCGACAGGGATTCTGGAAGCAAAATCCCTCTCTGCACTCCCTAACCCCCATGTCCCAGTTTCCACTGGATATTTGAGTTTCTGTCAAGGCACCAGTGCCCTTACTCCTGGTTGTGTTTGTGCTGGGGTGGGAAGGTGTGTCGGCAGCTAGCTGGTTAATTGCAGTCAAGAATATAAACAATGGTCTCCTCTAAGAAAAAAAAATTACATTGCTGACATCCAGGGCTCCATCATCTCTCACCAGGCTCTTACTGGTTTTCCTGTCTCCAGTGTCTTTCTCACCCCTCTCCCCACAAATCTGTCTTCTACACTGCCAGAGTAATTCGCAGAATCTCATACTTGGCATGATGCTACTTCTCCTCTTAAAAGAAAATAAACTCAGGGACCCATAAGACTTATGGTAAGGTCCATTCTTCTAGCAATATAACCCTCATCTGTGCTTTCAGCTTTCTTGCCAGCTGCTTCTGTATCCTATCCTCTGTCCTGGAATCTCACCAGGCATCTCATTATTTATTCATTTTCCTAGCATGCTGTGGTATGTGTCCCCAAAGCCTTGCTTATGCTGTTCCCCCTTTGTCTGCTGGGGGAGATCTTTTTTGTCTCTCAGACCCTACAAAACTCAACAAGTATGAATTCTGAGAATATGATTCCTTTAGTCTTCCCACTGATAGCCTTTCAGTCAAAATGAAGACTCAGCAAAATTATCTTGGTCTTTGTTGCACTTGTCGCTTTATTAGGAGAAGGCTGATACATCTCTATTCCTTCCCCAAAAGTTTCTTACCCATAAATTTTGTTTACAGAGTTGGCCCCAGTGGTTTTGCAGCCTAATTCTTCAGTAGCTGCAAAAAAGGAAGATGCCTTTTTTGTGATTAAGAGCTGATGTTGATATCCTAATAAATTGTCTTCTAGTATGCCTTGCTTACAGGGAGGGAATACACTGAACAGTCTGATGGTAACACCTAGTCTCTCACCCTTCACTACCACCAATTCACTTATTGTACATTTTGAAAAAGTAGTACATTGACATCTGTCATTTTTAAAATGGTACATGAAATACATGTATGCATTAATGCTGTCTGCAGAAATGTCCTGCTCAGGAAAAGACTTCTGGATGGTACTCTGTTTTTCCCATTTAGCCACACCTAGCCTCCTGCCTCCCCTTTAGCAGCCTAAAAAAATAAAACTTCCTAAACGCTGGACATCTGTTAGACATGCAAATTAAGCAGATTAACTTTTATTTTCTGAAAGAGCTTTATAGCAGAAATCCACATGGATGTGGAGACAAGGGGGCTCCTGCTTGGAAGACTGCTGACATAAGTGGCCTGCAATAAGAGGGTTGAGGTGGGCCAGAGAAGGGGAGGGCCCCATAGGGGGATCTGAAGTGGGAGACTTTGATTGCAAATCTTCATGTCATTGTTAACATCTGAAAGAGTTGACTTTCTTTGGCAACTTTTTTATAGCCCTTTCATTGTTATTGAGAATGATTGCTATAAAGGTAGGGAAAGTAAGATAATAAAATGGGGGAAAAATTATTTCCCTGGCTCACATTGCTGTGATCAATGCAAAGGTAGGATTGGATCTGTTGCATGCTGCCTTTTAGTCTGTTGCAAACAGGCTAGGTGGGTATGAATTCTCAAGTTCATGAAAAGGGCTTACAGCTAAAGAAGTGGGGTCTGAGCACTCACAAATGCTGGGTTACTGTGTTAAACACTGTGTTAAATGTTATTGAAAAATATGTTTTCATATGGACATGGATCAGAGAGAAGTTTCCTTTGTGGGTAATGCTTGTCTTGTTACTTGAAGAGTACTGCTAATGTTGCTGTAATGTTTGATTAGTAGTAGTTTGAGAAATGAAATATGGGCCTGGTGGGGTCGTTCACACTTTACTCCTAGCGCTTTGGGGGGCCAAGGTGGGAAGATCACTTGAGGCCAGGAATTCAAGACCAGCCTGGGCAATACAGCGAGGCTCCATCTCTACAAAAAAAAATTTCTAAAATTTACCTGTGCATAGTAATGCACGCCTGGAATCCCAGCTACTCAGGAGGCTGAGACAGGAGGATCATTTGAGCCCAGGAATTTGAGGCTGTGGTGAGCTATGATTATGCCGCTGCAGTCAAGTCTGGGTGACAGAGTGAAACCTTGTCTCAGAAAAAGAAAGAAGTGGTAAAATATGAGGAGTAATTAGGTAAGCCTTGCATATCAAGCAGAATGGTACCAATTTTCTCATTCTGCCCTACTTTGCCCATGTCTCTTCCCCTGGAACCCAGGCCCTCTGGAACATATGAGAAAAATAATCCTTGTAATCAAACCAAATGTACGAAATACAAATTTAACACTCTCCCCAATTAAACAAAAAACAAAAAAACAGAGTATACTTATTGCAAAAAGATTTTACCATCCACTGAAGGAGTCACTGTGCAATTGTTTTAAATAGCAAGTGCTCTGGTTTATCTATAATAAGATTACATTTTCCCCTAGTTTTTTATAATCACATTTGTTGTTTAAGGCGTCTAAGAGAAAGAGAAAGTAGGAGGGTGCAGTCCCAGTGGCACCTTGGGCAATATCAGATGAAGTGTTTGGCTGAGCCTGCAACTCTGAAACCTATGCAGAGTTCCACATCTGGTCATAAGAAGTTGCCTCCCTTTTTTCCCCTGCAGCCCTGTCTCTCCTAGAACAGGCTTTGCCAAGGATGAAAAGCCTGGATGTCAAATCCTTTCTCTCTGCCCTGGCAGGGAAGCTGTTCTGTTTTCCAAGAAGCTTTTTTTTTTTTTTTTTTCACTTGGGGAATTTTTACTTTCCTCTTATGGGAAGTTGCTTCATCATTTCCCAAAAATATACTATACCTCTTGTTTAAACAGGGTGCCCTTGAAGAGCTCTGGAGCCTGAAGGGGGGGTGGGGGTGTTGTGAAGTCCTTTGTTTCATGCTTTGATGTGAGCTGAAATGCAGGCTGTCTACAGGCAGAAGTCTCAGAGTTTGCCAGGACTGGGTTCTGGAATGGGGTGTAGGAGGAGAGACTCCCTGGGAAGCAAGAGCTGGGATCTTTTTAAGCATTTAGTTTATACATGTTGTGAGAGGTAACAGCCCTTCCAGACACAGACACTATCAGGTATTTGTCCAGTGCCTTAAATATGCCCAGGATGGTAAAGGTGGGCGCTCTGCCCTCTTGAGGAATTCATGAAGAGGACCATGTCACATTTAGAAATGGTGAACAAAATGGTATTTAACTACTAGATTGTGTAGACATAGATGCTTTTGTTTAGAGAGGAAGGATATTCCTATAAAAGAGAGCACTAAGATTGAGCCTTGCATTATGGGTTGGGTCTGAGTTGATGGAGGAAAAACTAGAGGATGTTGAGGGAGAGAGAAAGGAGAAAGAACTGAGAAGAGCCAGAAGGCTGACCTGAGGCCATGATTATGGGTGAGTGAGGCCAGTGGGGGCTGCCTAGTTGGACTTGATGTTGGAGAAATGGAACACCAAAGTATGGAGATATGCATAGCCAGCAGAAGCATTTAGACTTGTAGAAAGAAATTGGCAGCCTTTGGAAGATTCTGAAAATCATCATGAGGAAAAATGTGTTTTGGGGGAAGATTTGCATATGAGGGTAAATTATAATATGCCTCCTGGTGGGCTGCAGGAAGGAGCCCCAACTCTGTCCGTGGGTTTTGGGAGGAGATCATGCTGTAAGATAGTGGGAGGGGAAAATGGCCTGGTAGAAGTCTCCTTCTTTTGTCTTGGGTGAGTGTGGTCCCATAGTGGTGCCTGTGGCCCAGTGGCCTTCTGCAGTCCCCCTGGCAGGGCACAGCAGTTGGAGCCATCAGGTTGTTGCTGGCTGAGTAGGATCAGCTCTCAGGCACCATCCTGAATAAAGCTTTGATCAGGCCCTGCTGCAGGTGGAAGTGATGTCCCCTGGCGGGCCCAGTGGGGTCAAGTATAATGTGTAGCAGGTTTCAAGCCTCTGCTGGTCATTGGGGAATGAGATTGGCCAGGGGATACTGTCCATGTCCAGGTGACACCAGTCACTTCATGCCTAATCAGCAATGAAAGTGCTGTTTGCTGAGACCCTTGCCAATATTGGGTGTTACTACCTTCCTTTGTGCCTTGGACCCCCTTAAAGATTTTAAATAAGAAATTTGATATGTAAAATAAAGGAGGATCAGTCAAAAAGTGTTCTTAGTAGAATATGTATCTAGCAGTGACTCTGTGAAAAATGGAAATTGGGAAAATATTTTGAGTCAGATTCTATCAGTGGGGACAAACAAGCATAAACATGTTATGCTTATCCCAAGATCTGTTAATTTCCAGTAGAAGTAGGGAGAGTAAATTATTGCCAAGGGAGATACTGCCCAGTTTTCTTAATAAGTCAGAAAGTGAATGACAGTTTCAATTTCAGCTGCTGTCCCTGGGCCGGGCCTGCCACTGCCAGCTGACTTGCCCCAAGTGCGCTGGCACAGACCGTAGTGTGGCCAGTGGAAACATCATGTCTGTAGCCCCGTGAATGAGCAGTTCCTCTTTGGGAGTCAGCTCAGCCTATTGTCAGGCCAAGGGGCAGGTCAGGCCGAGGCGCCACTGTTAGCCTTGACTCACCCTGCCAAGAGATGTGGGGCCATTATGGCAGAAGAGCTAAGGAGAAACACTTAGCTTGGAGCCTTGAGTCTTCAACTTTCACCTCAAGTTACTACCCTTAAAGACCAACACTTTCTTTCCCACTTTTCTTGAAAGCCTCTAGGTCCCTGATCCTCTGTTTCAAACTACTGGTAAATAAACTGTTCATACCATTCTGAGTTATCACTTTGTTAGGGCTGAGTAGCAGGGTGCCCCCTAAACAGGCCTGACTTTCAGTGGCTCTGCCCACATTTGCAGAAGTCACAGTGGGAAATTTTCACATTTTTCTCTGTCCTTCTAAGATGAGACAGTTGAGAGGACTCAGAAAGGGTTGAGAGAGAGCAGCAAGCCCAGAGTTCAGAATCGGTTGCCTTATAGCTTGTCTTTTTGTGGTGGGTGATTTCATTTGGTTTTTCAAGGGAAGGGCTGCAAGTACAAATGGACTAGCCCTAAAGGACATTACCCACATGCATAGAGTGCATGAGGCACATTCATTGTTTCCCATAGGCCATGTTGCTCCCCGTTGAGGAAGAAACCATTGTGCTACTAATACCATTCCACTGCAAGGTCTGGCTGGAGGCATCTCCAAAGACTTCAGGGCCCTGATTGCACATTTGACAAGTCTTTTCCATCAACAAGGCATAGAGTTCGGGGAAACCCAGGATGAGCTGTCATTCTGAGTAACAGGCTTGTGCAGGTGCTGACTAGCTTGACTTCCCTTGATTCAGTGCAAACCTTGGGGCCCTGTATGCAGTCCTGGTCTCTTTGTAAAATGCAGGTGTGTGTGTGTGTTGCTGAGTGCCAGAGATTTTGGAGCCTAGATACTTTCCTCATTTGTATGTGGGCCTACCTAAGAATATGTTTTCTCTGGTTCACCAAAGTGATTCTGGGCCTTTAGGGCCAGGAGAGTGAAGGGGCAAGAAATCTAAATTTTATAAACCTGTGGTCGGGGGTGAGCAGGTAGAGGTAGTGGGGATTCTGAAGCAGCTCCAAGCAGTCTGCTTTTAAACATTTGTCGTAGGAACAGCCTGTACTCTGGTACGTTGTAAATTGACACCCCGATTGCCTTTGTGTAGTGAATTTGGACTTTTGTGCAGCAGCTGAGAAAAAACCTCTTGAGCTGTTGTGAGGTGTGGCTGCCTGCCAGTCAGCAGCACACTCTGAGCAGCCTCGCCAGCTCCCTCTGTGCAGCCGCGTGTGCTGGAGCGGTAACTTGCATTATCGGACCTTGATTTTGTAAGGATGAGTTGAAAATGGAAAAATGAAATTACTAATGGTAGTTGTAAGGGTAGGTCTTCTAAAGTTGATAGAATTGAAAGATTTTTAAATTCAATGAATGTGCCAAAAGTGAGAAATCTTCAGTGTCAGTTGAACACTCTTTGTAAGTCAACAGCCCTGCTCAGTTGTGAAGAGGAAAAAAACACACATAGCCAAAGAATAATGTCTAAAATGCCCGGGTTATGTTGTCCAAGATTGTTTCTAAAAGGCAGGCTATATAGGCATTTTATGATCTTTGTTGGCTTTCTGAGTTGACTTTCTTATAATATGTAAACCTATTGTTTGACTATGAGGTTCCTTGCTAGGGAAGTAGGGGGACTACCTGCAACAGGTTCTGGTGTAAGAGTCGTGCAAAAACAAAACCCTTTTTGTAAGTGTAAAAGGCCCTTCCAGAGCCATGAGTATACATTATGTGTTGACTGTTAGTTTGTTTTCACACTGCTGATAAAGACATACCCGAGACTGGGCAATTTACAAAAGAAAGAGATTTAATTGGACTTACATTTCCGTGTGGTGGGGGAAGCCCTCCCACTCATGGTGGAAGG
Source organism: Piliocolobus tephrosceles (assembly GCF_002776525.5). Lineage (NCBI taxonomy): Eukaryota > Metazoa > Chordata > Mammalia > Primates > Cercopithecidae > Piliocolobus > Piliocolobus tephrosceles. The sequence continues at coordinate 36,831,763 of NC_045439.1, read as the reverse complement.
CAAGGAAAAGCAAGTTACATCTTACATGGATGACAGCAGGCAAAAACAGAGCTTGTGCAGAGAAACTCCCGTTATTAAAACCATCAAATCTTGTGAGACCCATTCACTATCATGAGAACAACACAGGAAAGACGCACACCCATGATTCAGTCATCTCCCACCAGGTTCCTCTGACAACATATGGGAATTATGGGAGCTACAAGATGTGATTTGGGTAGGGACACAGAGTAAACCATATCATTGACCTAGTCTCTTCGTGTATTAATTAGCACTTTTCCCCACATATTGTACTCATTTATATGCTAATTTCTGCCATCTTTATTCTATTTAGATACATTTAGCCTATGATTTTGTTTTATTTTATTTTGAGTCAGAGTCTTGCTGTGTTGCCCAGGCTGGAATGCAGTGGCATGATCCTGGATGACTGCAACCTCTGCCTCCAGGTTCAAGTGATTCTCCTGCCTTAGCTTCCTGAGTAGCTGGAGTTACAAGCACCTGCCACCATGCCCAGCTAAGTTTTTTTTCTTTCTCTTTTTTTTTTTTTTTTTTTTTGAGACAGAGTTTCGCTCTTGTCACCCAGGCTGGAGTGCAATGGCACAATCTTGGCTTACTGCAACCTCTGCCTCCTGAGTAACTGGGATTACAGGCACCTGCCACCATGCCTGGCTAATTTTTGTATTTTTAGTAGAGACGGGATTTTACCATATTGGCCAGGCTGGTCTCGAACTCCTGACTTCAGGTAATTTGCCCGCCTTGGTCTCCCAAAGTGCTGGGATTACAGGTGTGAGCCACTGCACCCGGCTTATTTTTTGTATTTTTAGTAGAGTCGGGTTTTCGCCATGTTGGCCAGGCTGTTCTCGAACTCCTGACCTCAGGTGATCTGCCTGCTTCGGCCTCCCAAAGTGCTGGGATTACAGGCGTGAGCCACCATGCCTAGCCTGTGATTTTAAGCTGTCACGTGGGCTTTTATTTAAAAGGCTGGCCTGCTCAAACATTGCTAGCCTTTTGTAATTTAAAACCCCAGGTTTGGGGAGTTAAGAGAAAACAACCAAAAAGTAAACCGGCTCTTAAACTGTGAACTTTCTCATACTCTCTAGTCTTAATCCCTAACTGGGTAAACTTGTTATGTATGTGCTTTAAGCGACAAAGTTTTTAAGAAAAACTAGCCAGGCGCGGTGGCTCAAGCCTGTAATCCCAGCACTTTGGGAGGCCGAGACGGGCGGATCACAAGGTCAGGAGATCGAGACCATCCTGGCTAACACGGTGAAACCCCGTCTCTACTAAAAATACAAAAACTAGCCAGGCGAGGTGGCGGGCGCCTGTAGTCCCAGCTACTCGGGTACTCGGGCTGAGGCAGGAGAATGGCATGAACCCGGGAGGCGGAGCTTGCAGTGAGCTGAGATCCGGTCACTGCACTCCAGTCTAGGCGACAGAGCGAGACTCTCCTCAAAAAAAAAAAAAAAGAAAGAAAAAAAAGAAAAACTAACCAACATTCCACATTCTGGGGTACTATTATAATAGAAAAGAGAAAAATCTCTCTAATTATAGCAGTAGGGCTTCTCCCATGCCTAGCTGGCCATGACATGGAGTTGATAAGCATACAGTGTCTTTCATACTTGCCATTACAACATGTTAATTAAGAGAATTCAGCTGTGGCACCAGCTGGGGATGTCTGGCTTTGTGGAAGATTGCAATTACATGATTTTTTTTCTTTTTTTTTTTTTTTCCCTTTTCAACTTTGGTGGAATGCCTTTGAGTAGGGGCTTTTAGTCTCAGCAGTATAAATACTTTATAATGTGCCTAATTATGTAATTATACAGTTATACTCTTCTGTGTACACACACATTGTTTTATGAATTTGTATCCCCTTTTGTAATACATGAAACATCTAGCCTGCTTTTTGGTTGTTGTGGTAGAGCCAGACTCCATTCTGCATTGGGCAGAAAGAGGAGGACTAGATGTATTCACTGATTAGCCTCTGATTGTAATCTGCCCTACTTCTGTTCCTCCTCCACCCCCCTCTTGACCCTCTATCTCCCAAATAATTAGCATCTTAGTAGTTACCTAGCAAAGTCAAGGTAATTTAAATAAAATTGGATTGTATAGTACTCTATCTTTCCATTAATTTGCAAATGTAGTCCTTCAAAGTATGTAGTGTTATTTTTCCCAGTCCTCTGTTCTAGGCAGTTATCGAGCTTGAGCCTGGACATGAGAGCTCATGCATGCATGCAGGCACAATGGGACCCATTGATTTCTGGCATTCAGCTTGTGCATAGAGGACCTGTGACCCCAGCTGTTAGAACCAGGACCTGGGAGCAGCTGCTTTCTGGATCCAGTCCTCCAGGGATAGGCCATCTGCTGCCATGTGAGAGAACCCTGGGAAAGAAACTGACCACAAGATATCTTTGTATTCCTTTTCTGTGTGCTCCAACCCCTTTAGTTCTTTCCTGTCCCCTCTCACCTAGGCAAACTCGAGAAGCATGATCAATCTGCACTGGAAAACTCGCAATGGGTTTTCTGTTTTCTTCCCCTTTCCCCACTCCACCCTGTCAGCACATCCAGCTCATTGGAAAATAGTTTCCAGGGGATGTAGGCAGATTTATATGGGCAACTTCTTCAGTGGGATTGGTACTATTTAACAGGCTTTCATTTTATTATGAATAACATGGCTTTGCATTATAGGCCTAGAAGCGTCCTTAAAATCTCATCTCATGGAAGAGGAACCCAAGATTCCACATTCTTTAGCCTTGCATTCAGAGCCTACCCTCTTCTGGCACCAGCCTGATTTTCTAAATCTTCAGTTATCTCCTGCTAAACCTGGAAACATTTGTTAACTTCTCCATACACATACCATCTCTTCTTGCTTCTCTGCCTTTGTTTGTGCCTATATCTCCCCCACCAGGTTCTTCCCACTCTACTTTATCCCCATCATAATCCTTTATCCCATGCTCACGATCCTACTTCCCTTGAAGTTGAAGCTCTAATACCATTTCTACAATCTTCTTTGGTCTCTTCCCCATTGGATTAATCCTTCTTCAGAACTTTCTGTAGTCCATATTGATTTCTAACATATGTCCATTATAGTCATTTATTAGAAAGCTCCTAGAGTGTAGGACCAGTATCTTTTTATCTTTCCACTTGCCTACCTTCATTGCCTGCCACAGTGCTTTTGGTACTTAGTAAAAACTTGTTGAAAAAATGAATGGTAGAATTAAGCTGAGGGAAGAGGAAAAAAAAAAGAATGAATAGATAAATATAATCCTTACATGGATTCTGGAAGAGAAACAGTAGATATTACTATTATTTTCATCTTGTTGGGGCACCTTATCTGTATTCCCGAAGAGACTGAAATCTCCTCAAGGGCATACCATGTGTACTATTTGCTCTTGAATTTCTAGCACCAGCCTAACACATAGTTAGTGCTTAATAGAAATTCATTAAATGAATGAAGGAATTTGTTAGGAAAGTGAAACCTGGCGAGAATAAGAATCAACACTCGTAAACACTTTTTTAAATTTATTTAATTTTTTGAGATGGAGTCACCCAGGCTGTCACCCAGGCTGGAGTGCAGTGGCGCGATCTCCGCTTACTGAAGCCTCCGCCTCCTGGGTTCAAGCAATTCTCGTGCCAAGCCTCCCGAGTTGCTGGAATTACAGGCGTGCGCCACATCGCCTGGCTAATTTTTGTATTTTTGGTGGAGACAAGGTTTTACCATGTTGGCCAGGCTGGTCTCGATCTCCTGGTCTCGAGTGATCCACCTGCCTTGGTCTCTCAGAGTACTGGGATTACAGGCCTAAGCCACCATGCCCATGTTTTTTTACTCTCTTTTGAGTGAAAGTTATTAAACCTGCTGTCTGGAGGACAAGAGATTAAAGGTATTTTCTGTACATCAATGGGGCATTTAGACATAGTTATCTACCAACATGCAGTGTGTGTGAAGCTTCTGACCAGGCATCTCAGACTGGTCAGTCAAAAGTGGCTTGTGAGAGTCTAGGGTCCAAAGAGCCAGACAGGCCATGACAGGTGACAGGGACATGGTCTTCACCGTGATAAATAAACGTAGTTGAGACTCTACTCCTGACTGTTAGCTAGTTTAGGCCCAAGTTTCACTATTTTGAGGTTACTTTGTTTTACTAGAGCCAGACCAGTATGTACACAGGCTAACATCAAAGGCAAGTCCTAGACCTTCAAGGCCACGCATCCATCCTTCTTTGGACTTTGCAGCAGGCTTGAGTGCATTCCTGTTGTTTTTGAAGATCCTTAAAGAGGCTAAGTGTGGCTTCCTCAGAGAAAAGCATGTGGGAAGGATTCACAGAGAAAGCTTGTAGGAGGAGCAGAGGAATCTTCTAGGAGCACTGTATGCTGAGCAAGATGCAAAAGTTCAAAGTAGTGAAGAAGAGAACTCCTAGGGGGATTTGACTCCTCACTGTCCAGAATCAGTTGGTGAAAGTTCCCCTTTAGGGAAGTGCAAAGGAAACCAAGAAGGCATGGCAAACTGCTTTTCCTGTGGTGGTCATTTGGGAGAAGGTGATTTAAAATTTTGTGGTTTAAGATTGTTCAAAACAGAGAATCTCATCTCGCACAAGATGGAGGAGGAAGAATATCTAGGTCAATGGACTTGGTAACTTCCGCTCCACCTGCGTGTGCACAGCGAGTCCAGGGTTCCTTAGGCTTGTTATTTCAGAGGCAATAGAGAGATAAGACTTGTGGCTTCGTCCAGCCTCCTCCCCCCACACCAAAAAACCACACACCTTTTATTGTCTCTTTTGTATTTGTAGTCCCTCTCTCATGGTGGGACTCCACCCCCTAGAATGCACAGGGCTCACTTCTTGGCATGCCTTAGACCCAATCACATCTCCTTCTTCAGAAAAGACCATTCAGAGCTGGGCGTAGTGGCTCACATCTGTAATCCTAGCTAGCACTTTGGGAGGTCGAAGCAGGTGGATCACCTGAGGTCAGGAGTTCAAGACCAGCCCGGGCAACATGGCAAAACCTGTCCTTACTAAAAATACAAAAAATTAGCTGGACTTGGTGGTATGCACCTATAATCGCAGCTACTCAAGAGGCTGAGGCATGAGAATTGCTTGAAACTGGGAGGAGGCGGAGGTTGCAGTGAGCCAAGACGAGATCGCGCCACTGCACACCAGCCAGGCAACAGAGCAAGACTTTATCTCAAAACAACAACAACGACAAAAAACCCATTTAGACCTCTACCCCTCAACTGCTAGTGAGTGTTTCTCAGAGACCTGTGGTGTTTGCTGCTTTTGGGCCATTGCATCCTCAGTGGATTTCTGTTACCATCCATAACTAGAGTTTACTGGTGTTTCCTCTCTTTCTTTGCAGTTGTCTAGGCCTTTGTGAATAGCAGTGGCCTGTTGCGTGCCTAAGAGAATCAGCACACTGCCTGACCCCCTGTTTGGGGGTATGTGGCAGAGGCTGTTTATTTCAGGCTTTGGCAGTGATAATCCAGTGGCCTCGTGTGCTCTGAGCAGTGGCAGAAAGGCAGCCCTCTAATTCCAGGTCACATCCCCATTCTGTATTTAGTGACAACCTTCCTTTCACATATCCCTTTTAGAAGTCTTGTGTTCTCAGCTGGGCATGTTGGCTTACGCCTATAATCCCAGTACTTCGGGAGGCTGAGGTGGGTGGATTACCTGAGGTCAGGAGTTCAAGACCAGCCTGGCCAACGTGGTGAAACCCTGTCTCTACTGAAAATACAAAAATTAGCCCAGTGTGATGGCACGCACCTGTAGTCCCAGCTACTCAGGAGCTGAGGCAGGAGAATCGCTTGAACCCGGGAGGCGGAGGTTGCAGTGAGCTGAGATTGTGCCACTGCACTCCAGCCTGGGTGACAGAGTGAGACTCCGTCTCAAAAAAAAAAAAAGAAGTCAGTTCTCAGCTGAAAATGTCCGCGTATCTTCTCCCACTTGCAGCTTTGGTGTCTGTGATCCTTAAATAGCTCCATTGTGTGTAGTACACAGAAATTAGTAAGGAAACTGTCTTGCCTTTTCCCTCCACTTCTCTGGAAAAATGTGGCTCCAATTGAGATATGAACTGAGTCATCTGGGTACAACTAAACTTACCAGAGAGGAATTATAGCAGCTTTTGTCCATATGTATCCCACCCCATGTTATACTTTGTAGGTCTTGGGGTAAATTTTTTCTGGTGGTATCAGAAAAAATCAAGAAGCTTCCTTATAATAGGTAGACGGGCCAGCCAGAGTTTGAATCCAGACTCTAGTACTTAGTATCCAGGTGACCTCAGTCCATCACTAAATTTTTCAGAGCCTCAGCTTTTTCTGAACAAATCAAGTTTTATACCACCTTCTTCCTAGGGTGGAAGAATTTAATAGGATAACGCTTTTAAAGTACCAGTGCAGTGCCTGGTGATAAATGTCAATTCTCTTCCTTACTTGTATCCTTTCAGCAACATAGATCATTAAATTTCTTTTAAATTTGACTGTGTGTTTCTTGAGGCCCTGCTGTGTATGCCTGGCACTGTACTTGGCATTAGGAGTTACCATTAGATGGTAGAATTGGAAACAAAACCACAATTTTGGCCTTTGTACCCAAGAGTCCAACCCTGTTTTAAATTCTAAGCCAGACTCCTAAGTCAGTTATCACCTGCTCATCAGCTTTCCTTCTGAGCTGCCCTAAGCAGCCATCTGGGCCTTTCTTGAGAGGACCAGCCACCTCCTCTGGGAGATGAGGAATTCTGAGAGGGGAGAGCAAACACATCCTTTAGCTCAGGTAGGTAATATGGTAAAGGAGATGAGAACAAGAAGTGACAGTTGCTGATGAGGGAAAAATAAGCATTCTCTGCTTTTTCTTAAGCCTTTAACTGCCACTGTTAACACTTGCTAATACATGTGGAATAGCCTGGCTCCCTATCTCCAGTGTCATCCCACCATCCTGGGGGAGGAGGTAGGAGACAGCTGTGGGCTCTGCTTTGTAGGTCACTGTACTGACCTATAGCGGTGGTAGTGGCTTTGGGTACTGAGTGGCCTAGCCCTGTACCTGGAGCAGCAGGATAAAGGAGAGTGGTCCTCCTGCCCCTCCTTGTAGCAGTCGTAACAGTGGGAGGAGGAGGGGTGCCCAACCCCAGCTGGCAGCCTGTTTCCCTGGGTCCCTGAGCTGCAAGAACAAGAGGAGGTGAAAGGGTAACAGGCCATATGGAGTCCATTTGTCAGCCAAGAGCAGCCTGGGCTGTATTGTCGAGAAGGGGAAGTGAGAAAGGAGTTGGCTTATTACTGAGCTGGAACAAGGAGAGAGCAAACAGCATCCCCCAAAGTGCTTACCCTGCTCTGTTTTCTGCCTGCCCCCTCTCCAAATATCCAGAAATTTCTGAAATAATCCTTTTTCTTTTTACCAAAGTCTTTGCCCATTCCAAAAATCAGAGATAAGGGTTTAGTTTGCTACATGAAAATCTTATCAGTGCTTGATAATGTGCCAGGCATGGTACAAGACCCTTTCAAGTATGCAGTTTTGTTAGTCCACTAAAAAAACCTATGGAGCTGGATATTGGCTGCTAAGGACTAAGGCTCAGAGGAGTTATGGCAGTTGACAAGGCTGCAGAGCAGGCCCCTGGGTCAAACCCAGATTCATCTGTCTGACCCCCAAGACCATGTACTGGTACTTGGCTAGTACTCCATGTGGCTCTGGTCCTGTTAGGTAGGCAGTGTATTTTCACAGTTAGGTACCAATTTGGAGAAACAAATTGTACGCTGGAGAGGGATTCTCTTTGCCGTTGTCTGTTATTGACTCATCTCAAATAAAAAATCATTGTGGCTCATTGCAGTTGAAAACAAGACAGTGTCTTCAAATGACAAAATTTTGCAAGTCACGTTGGTTTTCTACTAAGCGTCTATCTGCTGGATTCTTTGTCAGGTACTGGGGTACAAAAATGGGCAGAACAAGTCTCTGCCCTATGGCTTAGGTGTGCGAATTGGTGGTTAGTGGAGAAATGGAGGAAGGACCAACCTGTGACAAAACCTGCAGAGACTGCAGCATGGTGATAGGTTACAAATAGGAGTGAAGACAATGTAATGGGAACCCAGAGGAGGAATAATAAAGCTGCTGTTATTGAACACTTAGTGTGTGACAGACTCATTACCAGGTACTTTACCTGCATAGTTGTGATTAACCTTTTGAATCCCCGTGTTACAAATGAGGAAACTGAGGAATAGGAAGATCTCCCCAGGACTACCCAGTGGGTAACTGTTGGAGCCGTGTGCAACCCCAGGCAGTGTAAGTCTCAGCCCAAGCTGATAAGCTCCACCCTGTGCTGCTCGTTGTTTCTCTCTGGCCATGCCTGGGAAGGTGGCCTTGGAACCTTGGAGATGGGTGGGATTCCAGCTGACTGCATGTGCTTTCAGGTCAGGGTTTCTAGGCTGGGAGAGAAACAGTACTTTTTACTGAATGACTAAGGACTTCAGAGGCTTAGGTGCCAAAAGCACTTTCTTTTATTGAACCCTGTGCCTCAAACATGAAAACTCCAGGTGACAGGGAGGAACTGAGGGGCCCAGACCTGAAACAAGATAGACAGGTCCGAGGCCTGTCCCACCTGTCGGTTGCCGATCTTCCGAGGAGGGCTTAGGCTGAGCCTCTTTTAGGAAGGCAGTGGTGGGGGCCCAGGAAGAGCCACAGGAGGTAGCCTGAGCCATGGGTGGTTTCTCCCTGTGTTCTCCCACCCCAGCTCTGGTACCACACCCTGAAAAAGGCTTGAGCTACTGCAGGCTGGCTCTCCCCCAGTGAGTGGGAAGTTCTCATGAGAAAAGGGATCCTGGCTGGACAATAGGCTTCCTGTCTGACTGCTGGGAAGATTTGTCTCATAGGAGAGGAAGGTTGCAAATGGCATGAGAAACCATCTCACTTCCCTCTCACTGCAGCCTGTTTTAAACTTCACTATTTGCGGGGGTCAGGAAGCCAGAAGGCTGGGCAGAGCCATGGATCAGAGCAGCTCCAGGTATCTCTTAAGTAATGGGACTCCTGCCTGTGTTCCGGCTCTCACCACAAATCCACAGCAGGAATCTGTCCCGATGCAGGAGTTTCTGCATGGACAGGATGATCTCTAGCCCCTAACACCTTGTGCAGTATCCAGAACCACAATGGTTGTGGGACTTCTGTGAAGGAACCTTGGGGAGGTAATGAGGCCCGCCAACTTGAGACAAATTTGTAAATGTCAGAAGAGATCTCAGGTGATCTGGTTCAGGGCCTTCATGGATTGAAACTGAGGCCCAGAGTCTACGGACAGTACCTAGCTTGTCCTTGTCACTGGACTCTGCTGTCTGACTCCCTTGACAGATTATGGGTGTGACAGAAGCCTGGCTCTGAGACCCTCTGATACTGCCCAGTGCTGTGGAGTGGGAATACAGCCTTCTGGGGTTCAAATCCTAACTGTGCCACCCACCTGCTGGGTGAAATTGAGCAAGTATCTCAACCCCTGGCTCAATTTGCTTATCTGTGTAATGCAGTGTTATGTTTCTAGAGGGTTTTTTGTGAAGCTTAAATGAGTTAACACATGTAAAGTGCTCAGATAGTGCCTGGCCTATAGTCAGTGAACGGGAGCTGTTATTATTAGGAGGCTTCAGAAGAAACCTTTTGACCGTATCAGATGTGATCACTTGTTTTTTCTTCTTTGTATTTGTCTGGAATGCTCCAATTCCAACTTGCCTGGGAGGCTTTCTTTAGGGGAATCACCTTCCCTTGGAAAAAGGCTGTTCATACTAGGGTATAACTCTTTCTTTTTTATGCTGTACACAGTAGCTGGATGTCTCCAAAGCTGTAGGCTGAGCACATCAAATGGGGAAATGAGCCACAGAACAGAACCTGGCAGGTTTCCTGATGCCCTGCCCCCCTCAGCAGGCCCTGCTTAACTTAGTGGTCAGGCTTGCAGCTTAGAAACCAGAGTTCCTGGTGAATCCAGCCCTGCCAATTACAAATGTGTGGCTTGAGGCAGATCACTCAACTCAGTTAAGCCTTATTGTCCTTATCTGTAAAGCAGAGAAAATACTGTAGAGAGAGAACTCAGAAGAGTACTTGGCACAGGTAATAAACTATCTGTTTGCAATAATTACTGTTTTCCTTATCTTATGTCCCAAACAAACAAAAGTATACATTTAAACACCTTTGTTCTCTGTATTGACCTTGCTTTTTCTCTGGATCTCTCTGCTTCTACAAACCATTGAAGATTAGAAGTAGAAATATAACCTTTATATATAAGAAAGGGTTTTGAGAGCAAGCACAAACAGTGCTTTTCTAAACTTTAAGAGACCCTCCAGGAGGCTGAGGCAGGAGAATGGCGTGAACCCAGGAGGCAGAGCTTACAGTGAGCCGAGATTGCGCCACTGCACTCCAACCTGGGCAACAGAGCAAGACTCTGTCTCAAAAAAAAAAAAAAAAAAGAGACCCTCAGCGCTAAATGCTTCCTTCTTTCCACATCTTCAGCCTCACATTCCATGCCCTGTGGTGTGGTTCTGAACCTTTTCCACTGTTTTCAGATCCCCAGACCTATCCTCTTGACTGTTGGCCAAAGACTCCTTCACTGAGACTCTGCTGTCCACTGCAGGCAGTGGACTACTACGCAGCCGCATGTGGTGACTGAGAACTTGAAATGTGTGTAGTCTGAGTTGAGATGTGCTATAAGTGTAACCGGAGAGGGGACCAGATTCAGACCCCAAGAGAGGGTCCTTGAATCTCCCACAAGAAAGAATTCAGGGCGAGTCCACAGAGTAAAGTGAAAGCAAGTTTATGAAGAAAGTAAAGGAATGAAAGAATGGCTACTGTATAGCCAGAGCAGTGTGGCATGGGCTGCTCGACTGAGTATATTTATGGTTATTTCTTGATTATATGCTAAACAAGGCGTGGATTATGCGTTAGTTTTCCAGGAAAGGGGTGGGAATTCCTGGAACTGAGGGTTCCTCCCCTTTTCAGACCATATAGGATAACTTCCTGTGTTGCCATGGCATTTGTAAACTGTCATGGCTATGGTGGGGGAGTGTCTTTTAGCATGCTACTGCATTATAATTAGCATATAATGAGCAGTGAGGACACTGGAGGTCACTTTCATCACCATCTTGGTTTTGATGGATTTTGGCCAACTTCTCTGCCCAACCTGTTTTATTGGTGTGGTCTTTGTGACCTGTATCTTGTGTCTCATCCTGTGATTTAGAATGCCTAACCTCTTGGGAATGCAGCCCAGTGGGTCTCAGCCTCATTTTACCCAGCCCCTATTCAAGATGGAGTCGCTTTCATTCAGATGCCTCTTATGTAAGTGTACAGACTACTATGAGAAAAAGAATATAAAGTATCTCATTAGTGAATTTTTATGTTGACTACATGTTGAGATATAATCAGTCATGTATTTTTTCATATGTTGGGTTAAATAAAATATTAAGATCAATTTCACCTGTTTCCATTTATGTTCCCAATTGGCTACTAGAACATTTTAAATTACATCTATCTGTAGCCGTGTTATATTTCTTTTGGACAGCTTTGTGCTAGGTTTGTGATTTCCTTCCATTCCTTCCTCCTCTCCTTAGTTTCTACTTTTTCTTCTTTGCCTTAGGCTCTTACCCTCCCTGGGTGCAGATGAATGATCATCTGGCCAGAAAGACACCCCAGGCTATTAGAAAAGCTCATATTTGAGCAGCTTGTGTCACATTTAACACTTACTTTTCATTGGTTTAGGGTAGAGTTGGCCGTGACCATGTCTGTCTTCTCTAGGTTGTAGGCTTTTGGCGGGGCGTGGTTCTGTTACCAGAAAGAGGTCCAGATCCAGACCCCAAGAGAGGATTCTTGGATCTCACACAAGAGATAATTTAGGGAAGTCCATAGAGTAAAGTGAAAACAAGTTGATTAGGAAAGTAAAGGGGCCGGGTGCAGTGGCTCACGCCTGTAATCTCAATACTTTGGGAGGCCGAGGCAGGCAGATCACTTGAGATCAGGAGTTCGAGACCAGCCTGGTCAACATGGTGAAACTCTGTCTCTACTGAGAATACAAAAAGTAGCCGGGTGTGGTGGCACATGCCTGTAGTTCCAACTACTCAGGAGGCTGAAGCAGGGGAATTACTTGAACCCGTGAGGCAGACGTTGCAGTGAGCCCAGATCTTGCAGTGAGCCCAGATCGGCACTGCACTCCAGCCTGGGCAACAGGGCCAGACTCATCACAGACAAACAAAAAATGCACTATAGATAATTTAAATGTAACCTTCCCCAACTCAACCCTAATCCCTTTGAGGCTGCACGCATGTCACACTGATCTTTGTATTCCCTACTTTCCACACCTTGTTTCGTAGGAGCTCACGTATTTGTTCTGTTTGTTGAATTGAATGCTTTGACCCCATTTTGTTCTGTTTGTTAAATTGAATGCTTTGACTCCGGTGGCCTTTCTTGGAGGTTATTTTGCTTTGCTTGTTTTGGAATGTTGTAAAAGTTTATTTTGTTTTAATTTGCCTCCTCCTTCTGAAAGGCTGGCCTGCAAAACCAACAAAAGCAGGGAACCTTTAAAAGGCCTGCTGAGGGTCCTCAACACTTAGTTTCTGCTGAGGGTGTCAGGCTGAGGTGATGGAGGTGGTGGAAGCATCAACTAGATCATTTTGCGTCTCATCTGAATTGTTACCAGGGTGGACTTTGACTGAATGCCTACCGTGTGCACTCCCTGTGCTCACTGAAAGCCTAAGTGGCTGTGGGACAGAATGGAAAGCAGAGGAAGCTAAAGATAATTCATTGACTTTTTTTCCCCCCTGTAAAATTGTCTGGCTTTCTCCTTTTCTTTTTAAAATTATGTGACACTGCCACATCAGTTGAGTTCATTGCCTTCCCAGAGTTAAGTATGGAGCTTCCTTCTGCGGGCCTGGAATTGTCAGAGAATGATCCTGGTGCACAGATGAAGACGGTTTCTTGCCTAGACTGTGACTTCTGGAAGCCTTTGGGCAATTTCTTTGCCATGTGGGTTTTGGTTTTTTTTTTTTAGTATTCTTCCCAGGCATCACTGAGAGGGTCCTCTTCAACACCTGCCGTTGGCCAGGACTCTGCTCTTGGTCAAGAAGATCATATTTTTTCACGTGTTCTTTTTCTTTTCTTTTTTCTTTTCTTTTCTTTCTTTTCTTTTTTTTAAACAGAGTCTCACTCTATCGCCCAGGCTGGAGTGCAGTGGTGTAATCTCAGCTCACTGCAACCTCTGCCTCATGAGTTCAAGCAATTCCTGTGCCTCAGTCTCCTGAATAGCTGGGTCTAGAGGTGTGCATCACCACACCTGGCTAATTTTTGTATTTTTAGTAGAGATGGGGATTCACCGTATTGACCAGGCTGGTCTCGAACTCCTGACCTCAAGTAATCTGCCCACCTTGACCTCCCAAAGCGCTGGGATTGTAGGTGTGAGCCACTGTACCCAGCCTTTTCACATGTTCTTAGTGTCTTAAAATGACTTGCCTTTTTTTGGGGGGGGGGGGATCCTTTCTTCTTAGGCCTCTTTATTTCTTCTTTGAACCTGGAGCAGCATCTTATGACATACTTCAACTTATTTCTTTTCTATGACCTTCATAGATGGGCATAAAAGAATTTTTGTACTGAGTTTATTTTGCCATACTGAAGTGGTGTTGTCTGAACCTGTGGTTCATTGCCCCACAGCCATGGAAAATTAGGATGCAGACACATCAGAGTGAGGTTAAGAGGAAGTTTTATAAGCAAAAGAAAGAGAAGAGCTCTCTGCATAGAGAGGGATCGCAGAGAAAATGGATTGCCACTTCTGCAGTAAAATGAAGAAAGTTTTATAGATGAACTTGAGGAGACCATTTACATAGGGGACGAAAGATTGGTTGGACCAGGTGTGCCATTTGCATAGTTGTGGAATAGCTGGCCGTCCCACCCTAATCTTTTATTATGCAGATAGGTTCTCTACCTGGTGGGCACCCTGTTGCCTGGTCCTTACTGTACACGTGGTGACAAAGAAAAGGGAAGATGGAGCTTCCACGTTGAACATACCTGGCTTCCAGGTAGCGCTTTTCTATTGGCACAGCTGCTGGCATTCACCTGTGCAAGCTTCCAGCTTGCTTATCTATGCAGCTCGATTTTTCAGACTGCTCTTTGTTAGAAAAGAAATAATTTTGAGGTTGCTTTTCCTTAAAAGGGAAACCTTGCTGAGGACTCTTTTGCCCTCACTATCTACCTAAATAATTTCTTTCTAGCTCGTGTATCAATACTAGGATTGCTATAATGTTGACATAATCTAAGGGGTCTCTCTTACCTCTAGTCCCTCTTACATCAAATTATAAATTTACTTTTCTTATAATGCTACCCTTCTCAAGAACCTTCAGTGGCTTCCCCTTTTCTTTGACTATAATTATAAATATCTCCTTTTGCAAGGAAGGTCCTCTACAAGATGGTTTCATCACTCTTCATGTTTTTTTTTTTTTTTTTGGACTTTTAAAAAATTATTCAACCCAGCCAAACTGGGCTACTTGCCGTTCTCTGAACTTAACCTACATTTTCCCACTTCAGTGCATTTACTTCAAACTATCAGCTCCCTTCCTGATGAAGTGAAGCCCCATCTGAAATGCTCCTTCCTCGGAAATCCTTTCCTAGGCTACCCTATTCCTGCTTTGAACTTCGTCTCTTGTGGCACAAATCGCATTATTTGACATGTGTTAGAATAAATTTGTATATAGAGTATCTTTGGAAGAATATGGTAAAAACTGGTGCAGTGCCTTTGGAGAGAGGAACCAAGTGACCAGGGGACAGGAGAAAGGCTTGCTTTTCACTGTGTACTCTTTGAATTTTATACCGTGTATATTTCTCATGAGTCTGTTTTCTTTGTTTTGTTTTGTTTTTGGGTTTTTGGTTTTTTTTTAATTTTTGTTTTTTGGTTTTGTTTAAGTATTTTAAATAACAAAACCCTGATCCCTAAAACATTACAAGAAAATACTAGAGAGGCCGGGCGCGGTGGCTCAAGCCTGTAATCCCAGCACTTTGGGAGGCCGAGACAGGCGGATCACGAGGTCAGGAGATCGAGACCATCCTGGCTAACCCTGTGAAACCCCGTCTCTACTAAAAAAATACAAAAAACTAGCCGGGCGAGGTGGCGGGCGCCTGTAGTCCCAGCTACTCGGGAGGCTGAGGCAGGAGAATGGCGTAAACCCAGGAGGTGGAGCTTGCAGTGAGCTGAGATCCAGTCACTGCACTCCAGCCTGGGCCACAGAGCAAGACTCTGCCTCAAAAAAAAAAAAAAGAAAATACTAGAGAGTATGTTTATAACCTCAGAGTAGAGAAAATGTCCTTAAACCAGAAGCCATAAAGAGAATGATTTTTTAAACATATGTGTGCACTTAATGATCATATCCCTATTTGGCAAGAAGGACCAGAGGTGCTTACATTTTTATCTTTTTTCAGAGCATAGCACAGTGACCCCCTACTCAGAATCAATAAGTATTAGTTGAATTGAAATTCAAATTGAAATTTGCAGGCCTCAGTTTTTTTTTTTGGACTTACCATGAGTGCTAGGTGACCTCCAGGGTCCCACTCAAAGATTCTGTGGAGATGTGTGTTTTACGGAAAGGAGATACCCAGCGAAGCAGGAGTGGCTTTAGAATCAGCAGCTCTTCCCCTGAGACTATCCTTCCCAGCACACTGGACTTGTGCGTGGGTCCTGCCTGCTTTCAGGAGCTGCCCTGGGGTGCTCAGCATTAATTATGCCGAGGAAATGAACCAATTAGACACGGTCCAAGGAGAGCCAGGTAGCAAGTCAGGGAGATCTGTGGCAGGCCTGCTGCCCTGAACAAAAGAGGGAAAGTGTAAAGGCTAAAGCAGTTTGTGGAGGTTTCTTTGGAAATCTAGCTGGCCAGCGCTCTGAACTACTTAGCCAAAGTTAAAGAGCACCAGAAGGAGTGTTTGTGTTTGTCTTCCTCCTGTTCAAGACCCTGGTGGTGGAGTAGAATAGGGACAAGTTGGTTCTTTAGAGGGGACTCGGGGGAGCTTACTGGGGCTCATCTCCTAGTTTCAGAGAAGCTGCCAGACTTCTCTGGATCCCTGTGGCACTTACCCAGCTTTGTTTTGTTAATAGCTTTTTAAAAATGGCATTTTTTTTAGTGGCATCACCTAAAAAAAGAAAAGAAAAAGTGTCTTTTCTCCCCATCTCAAGTGATAAGCAAGTTGAGGGTTGGGAACCATCATCTCTTTTTCATTTGGTGTCCGCTCCCTAACCTGGCTGGCAGTCAGCTTGCTTAACAGCCATTTGTAGATTGGAAAGAAGTGGCGTGGATGAGAGAGGCTGTGAGCGCACAGCCGCAGGGTGGTGTGGTCTGCCCATCTTGTGGATGAGAAACTGCCTTATCTTGGACAGTCAGGCACTGCGGTGTGACTCCCAGTCACTCCAGCCTGTTAGAGGAAATGAGAAAAAGAAAACGACCGTTCTTATTCTCATACAGATGTCCTTGTGATATTCAGGATGGGGGCAGGGTATTCGTCAGCAAAATTGAATTTCCTTTAGAAAACTTTTGGTCTTTATTGGCCGGGCGTGGTGGCTCAAGCCTGTAATCCCAGCACTTTGGGAGGCCGAGATGGGCGGATCACGAGGTCAGGAGATCGAGACCATCCTGGCTAACACGGTGAAACCCTGTCTCTACTAAAAAAAAAATACAAAAAACTAGCCGGGCGTGGTGGTGGGTGCCTATAGTCCCACCTACTCAGGAGGCTGAGGCAGGAAAATGGCATAAACCTGGGAGGCGGAGCTTTCAGTGAGCTGAGATCCGGCCACTGCACTCCAGCCTGGGTGACAGAGCGAGACTCCGTCTCAAAAAAAAAAAAACTTTTGGTCTTTATTGCATTCATGGTTGCCTGGCCATTCTACCTCGCCCAACATTCCAAACAGTGATTCTTTAGTGCCCCCACTTTTACTGTTTTGGCTGGTAATGCCCAGCAGTCCACCACCTGGGGACTTCAGTTTTGCAGTGTATATCCAGAGTGGAATCAGAGGCTGTCCTTTTCCTCCTCAAGGTGACTCAGACCTTCCATATCCTCTGACTTATCATTCCTGCAACTTATCAGCGTTCCCACCACACCTAGGCACTGCCTGCCATCTCCCTAACCAGTTTCAAGAGGGCAAAGGGGAGGTAACCTTGACACCCATACCCCTTAAAGGCCATGCCCCTCATAGGGTAGAAGCAGTGTCTGCTAGTGGAAAGAGCAGAAGTTTAGGATCAAAAGATTTGAATGTGACCCCAAGGCTGATATTTACCCTGCTATAAGCTTGGCTAAAAGTCACTTAACTTTTGTGGCCCTCAGTGTCTTCATCTTCAAAGGAGAGTAACGATAGCTGTCTCACAGAGTTGTCAGGACAAATAAGATAGGAGGTGAAGGTGCTTTTGAAACTAGGCAGTCCTGTATATCAGTGGAAAATGTGGGATTTATTACGGGATAGAGACAGGTGGTGCCATTGACTACTATAGTCAGAGAATGGAAGATGCACAGGGGGTTTGGGAAGCCTCCCAGGGAATCCATCAGAAATCCCCTCTCAGGCCAAGAGTGCACGTTTTTATTATGTTACGGAGTCTTTTCTGACATTGATAGTGTAAACAAGGCCAACATTTTACCTCCTTTCACTCTGATTTATTGTGTGTGTTATAAGCTTTATTATATAATACAGGCTTTATTAAAACATATTATGTCTAGATCTCTATAGATTCAAGACTTTATAGAATTGGCCGTTAATTTATGGATGGAATTCTTTTAAGGCATGGTGGGGAGGGAGGGGAAATGTTGCAAGCAACCACACTTTCCCTGTTGCTAGTGTACTTCCCCTCTGTCAGTGGCAGCCTGAGTTTCCAGGGTTTGGTTAACAACTCCTCCAAAGAAAGGGTTCTTTGCTCCTCTTGTGTTTCCTGTGGAGGCCTTCAGAGCTGTGTCACTGAGAGCAGACTCCTACTGTATACCTCACCACTGTACCCCTGCGCTCTCCCTGTCTTTGCAGTGTGCCCCCTACCACCGGAGCCAGAGAATGGTGGCTACATCTGCCATCCCCGGCCCTGCAGAGACCCCCTGACAGCGGGCAGTGTCATCGAATACCTGTGTGCTGAAGGCTACATGTTGAAGGGCGATTACAAATACCTGACTTGTAAGAATGGCGAGTGGAAACCAGCCATGGAGATTAGCTGCCGTCTCAACGAGGGTCAGTCTGGCAGTTGAAAAAGGGGTGCTGCTGGGGTTCTGCTTTCTGTTAACTCACAGGACACAATGCATGCATCCTCCAGAGCACCCTTTGCTGTGGTGCAGCCCAGCCCCATTTGATGCTCTGCAGCCTCCCTTCCTTGGGTCTTCATGTCTTTATGGAAGATACTTGAGGTTGCTGGTGCATGTCCTATTGCATTTCATTGAGCCATCTGCCCTGCTCTGTAAAGCCCCTTTGATGTTCAAGATCTCTTGTTCGCCTGACCAAGTGCTGGTGATCCTTGACCATGTTCTGCTCTCACAGTGAGCACAATGCTAATACCTCCTCTAGTGTCTCTTCCATTTCATTTTTCCTTTAATGGAGCTACAGACCAGCTGGACAAAAGACTTCCCACCCTTCCTGCTTCCTCCTGTCTTGCATGACAGGAAAATCCAACTGCAGGAAAGTGTGTCACATGACCATCTTTGTGCTTCCCACTCAGGCTTCAAGACCAGAGCATGTTTAACCCATGACACCCCAGAAGTGGGTGGGAACCAACCTGAGAGTTACAATTAAAGCTGTGGATCTTAAGACAAGGTTTTATTACAGCCCAGTTTCTGTAAATTAATCCTGCCACTTGGGGAGAACATAGGTAGAACTTAAGATGGTGGAAGGATGTGCCCAGTTAAATAGTCGATGTTTACAAACTTGCTTTTGAGGATGGGATCAAAGTGGTTTATAAAGGTAAAATCGCTAGGGTTAAGTGAGTGTATGTATCAGATGGACCTCAAAGATTGGAAGTGAAGGGAATTTTTATTCAGGAAACAGGATAGGGAAATGGTCCTTTTCCAGGAGAACTGTGTATACATAGGTCATTGTAAGCTGTTATTCCTGAAATGACCCTGTCCATAGGATGTCTGTATTGCCTCATTCAGGAGGCATTTGACAAGATCAGCTGTGGGGCCCGTCAGCTGTTTTGTGTATTTGGGTACAAAACCCTTCTGATGATGGCTTGTTTTTATAGATAAAGACACCCACACATCACTTGGGGTCCCCACGCTGTCTATAGTGGCTTCTACTGCCAGCTCCGTGGCGCTCATTCTCCTCCTCGTGGTGCTGTTTGTGCTGCTGCAGCCAAAGCTGAAATCTTTCCATCATAGCAGGTGAGCCCAGTGGCAGAGCTGCTGTGAGACAGGCAGGTGCAAGCATCACTGTGGGGGCCAGTCTTTGGTGGAGGGTTGCTGGTGGCCTGCCAATCTCTGTGGGTCTGTGTGTGTCCAGGGAGTGGGGAGGACCCTGCCATGTGTTAAACTCCTAGATGTGCCTAGCGTTGTGCTTATTGCTTTGCATACATTATCTTAATCCTCATAGGAACATTGCAGATGAGGAAATTGAGGCTCAGAGAGGTTAAGTTATTCACTCAGGGTTATACCTCTAGATGACAGCAGAGCTCAGAACTGAAGCTGGGCGCAGTGGCTCATGCCTGTAATCCCAGCACTTAGGGAGGCCAGGGTGGGCGGATCACCTGAGGTCAGGAGTTCGAGACCAGCTTGACTACCATGGTGAAACCCTGTCTGTACTAAAAATAAAAAACAATTAGCTGGGTGTGGTGGCACGCACCTGTAGTCCTAGCTACTCGGGGGGCTGAGGCAGGAGAATCGCTTGAACCCATGAGGCAGAGGTTGCAGTGAGCCGAGATCGCACCACTGCGCTCCAGCCTGGGAGACAGAGTAAGACTCTGTCCCATAAAAAACTGAAATCTGTTCAATTCCAAAGCCATGTCATTTCCCCTACACCAGTGGTTCTCAAAGCGTGGTTCCAGCAGCATCAGGATCATGGAACTTGTTAGGATCAACCAAATGAGAAATTCTAGGGGTGAGGCCCAGTGATACTGTTTAACAAGCTGTCCAGGTGATTTTGATGCACACTTAAGTTTGTGAGCCACTATCCTGTACTCTTGGTTCCCAGTCCTGGCTGCAATATAGAGGCACTTGGGGGAGTTTAAAAACAAATATCAACACTTGGGCCTCCATTCCCATTCTGATTTATTTGGTTTGGAATGGAACCCTGGCATTCACTTTTTATAAAAAGCTTCTCAGTTTTTCTGTGCAGCTAGGATTGAGAAGCACTGCACCAACTGAGGAGAAACAGAGGAAGTGGATTTTCTTGCCTGCCTTTATCAGTTTCCTTTTCCAGTCTAATGCTTTAGCCACAAGTTGTCTAGGGGCGAGGAGCATGAAGGGTGGGGCTGATGGTGCTGGCCCTGCGTGGATTCCCAATGATGGACTTTTCTTCCAGGCCATTGTGGCTTCTGCAGTTGCTTAGCCCTTCCTGGCAGTTCCTCATTCCCTCTTGAGGAGTAACATTTTTTTTTTTTTTTTTGACAGAGTCTTGCTCTGTCACCCGGGCTGGAGTGCAGTGGCCGGATCTCAGCTCACCACAAGCTCCGCCTCCCGGGTTTATGCCATTCTCCTGCCTCAGCCTCCCGAGTAGCTGGGACTACAGATGCCCGCCACCTCGCCCGGCTAGTTTTTTTTTTGTATTTTTTTTTTAGTGGAGACGGGGTTTCACCATGTTACTCAGGATGGTCTCAATCTCCTGACCTCGTGATCCACCAGTCTCGGCCTCCCAAAGTGCTGGGATTACAGGCTTGAGCCACCGCGCCCGGCCGAGGAGTAACATTTTTTATATATCTTCACAGTCCTCCATCAGTCACTGTTATAACTCACAAACATAAAAGGCCAAACTAAACTGCAGTCAGTAAAATGTTCCAAGTTTGGATTTACAGACAAGGACCAGGCTGGATTTGATCTCTGTGTACTATGTGTGCTTTTCTTTCTTTTGCTTTGTTTTTGGGAAGAGGCTAGCAGTTATTTTTAAAGGCTATTAATTAATAGGATGAAGAGAATTTGAAGGGGATTGTTTACTTGAAATAATCAGCTATTTCCACCTAAAGTCAAACTGATCAGTTCTGCATCTCATCTAAATTAGGGAGTTTTCCCCCCACTATAGTTAACTTGTAAGTTTGTTAAAAGTAACTGGCTAGTTTTGCTTGATTTGAGGGGAGATTTGGTTTTCATTGTAGACCCCATTTAAATTTTGTGCTATGTACATATATTACTTTTTAAGCCAAACACTATTTTGAGTAATAAACATCAAGTGCATACCCGTGTACACACTGCTTTCATTTTTGTCTTTTTCTGAGACAGGGTCTCACTCATGTTGCCCAGGCTGGAGTGCAGTGGCGTGATCACAGCCTACTGCAGCCTGAACTTCCCTGGGCTCAGGTGAGCCTCCCACCTCAGCCTCCCTAGTAACTGCGACCACAGTCATGTGCCACCATACCCAGCTAATTTTTTTGTATTTTTTGTAGATACGGGTTTCACCACGTTGCCAGGCTGGTCTTGAATCCTGGTCTCAAGCAGTCTGCCCACCTCAGCTTCCTAAAGTGCTCCCATCAAATTTTCCCTTCCTTCCAAAATTCTCTGCCACTTCTCTCCTCTCAGAGTGTAGGTAGCACAGATTTTGCTTCCAAGAGCAGGTGAGGAAATTGAGAACTACTAACAGCAATCTAGCAACAATAATATGGTCCAGCAACAGACCATCTGTATTTCTTGAAGTGATGAGCTGAAAGGACACAGCATCACCTAGGATTGGCCTGAATCCAGTCCTGAGGAAACTATTAGACAAGTCCAGATTGTGGGACATTCTTTGAGACAGCTGGCCTGGACTCTTAAAAAAAAAAGTCAATGTAATGAAAGAAAAACTAGTGGACTGTTTAACAGATTAAATGAGATGAAAGAGACAGGACAATTAAATGCAATACATGATACTTAACTGGGTCCTGGATGAAAACAAAGAAGACTGCAGCTGAAGTAGATATATTTTTGGATAGTTAGGAAAATGTGTGTTACTGTATTACACCAAAGTTGAATTTCTGGGATCTGATAATGTAGTTATATCAGAAAGGATACTCTTAGGAAGTATATGTTAAGTAACGTCTTCACTTTACTTTTAGATGGTTCAGGGAAAAAAAGGCATATTTATGTGTATAACAAAAGTGATCCCCCAAAAAGGTATCTGCATGACATGTATGATGTTGAATAAAAGAAGCCAGAAACAGATATATACTCTCACAAATTTACTTTGTTATCCCATTCAAGTAAAGATTAAAAATATGCAAAACTGTCTGGGTGCCATGGCTCATGCCTGTAATCCTTTGGGAGGAGGAGGTGGGAGGATTGCCTGAGCCCAGGAGTTCAAGACCAGCCTGGGCAACATGGAGAAATTCCGTCTCTACAAAAAATTGGCCAGGCATGGTGGTGCATGTGTTAGTCCCAGCTACTTGGGAGGCTGAGGTGGGAGGATCACCTGAGCCCAGGACATTAAGGCTGCAGTGGGTTGTGATCACGCCACTGCACTCCAGCTTGGGCAACAGTAAGACCCTTTCTCAAAAGAAAAACAATTTTTTTTATTAAAAAAAATGTGCAAAACTAAACCATAGTGTTGAAGGATTCATGTTTAGGTAGTAGAACTGTTAAAATAAAAAAGCAAAGAAATGATTTTCATGAAAGTCTAGATAGTGGTTACTTTTTGTGGTGAGGCAATGGGAGTGATTTTGGGACAGGTGCACAGGGCGTAGGGTCTGGGCAGTGTTATTTTTCTTGATCTGTGTAGGAGTTTAATACCAGTGTTACTTTTGGAGTAAATCAGCTAGCTGTACATAGATTTTTCTTGTGTTCTCTTTTCTGTATTTGTGTTCTAATTTTTTTAAAAGTTTACAAAGTTAAAAAAAAATCAAGCAGTATGGCTGAGTCAGAACAAAATTATTGTGATTTCTAGTCCAGTATCCCACTTTAAGGCCATAGTGCTTCCCTGTTTTTTTAACGGCTTTATTGAGATATATTCCACATACCATACAATGTACCTATTTAATGTGTACAGTGAAGTGGTTTTTAGTATATTCACAGATATATGCCACCATCATTCTCTCACTTTCTTAGCCATGCTCAATGAATGCTTTTATTTCTGGGTCTCTAGGCTCCTAGTTTTTCCACAGGGCAAAAGGGCCAGGTGCCTGTGTACCCAGAGGTTAAGAACACAGTTTTTGGAGGCTGATGGAACTGGATTCAAATCCTAGCTCCATCCTTTACCAGCTGTGTGATCGTGGGCAAGTTAATTAACTTCTCTGAGCCTCATTTGCATTCTTGGCAAATCCCTACCTGAAAGGGCTGAGGTGAGAATCCAGCATGATAAGATGTTTAAAATTCTTAGTGCTTTGCCTGTTATATAGTAAGTGCTCGAAACTGGTGACTGCTGCTATTATTATTATTGTACTTGTTTATCTGTGTGTTTATTCTAATTCATCCTTTGTCTTTTCCTCCTCCACTCCAGGCGTGACCAGGGAGTATCTGGGGACCAGGTCTCCATCACGGTGGATGGAGTCCAGGTTGCACTGCCATCATATGAGGAGGCTGTATATGGCAGTTCTGGTCACTGTGTGCCACCCGCTGACCCCAGAGTACAGATTGTGCTGTCAGAAGGGTCTGGGCCCAGTGGGAGGAATGTGTCAAGGGAGCAACAGCCGCCGGACCAGGGGGCCTGCTCCTCTGCAGGTGGAGAGGATGAGGCCCCAGGCCAGTCTGGACTATGTGAAGTCTGGGGCCCTCGGGGCTCAGAGACTGTGATGGTGCATCAGGCAACCACCTCTTCCTGGGTGGCCGGCTCAGGGAACCGCCAACTGGCACACAAAGAAGCTGCAGATTCAGAGAACAGTGACATACAAAGCCTTTTATCCCTCACGTCAGAGGAGTACACAGATGGTGAGTGGTCTGAGCTGAACATGAATTATTAGCTGCTTAGGGTCCTTGCTGGGAGTGAGGAAGGACTGTGAGCCTCTCTAATAATTGGTATATTTTTAGCAAAAAAAGATAGTACCTGGGGTATTTGCCTGCAAAATAGAATTTCACCCTCAGAGGACTGAGTAGGGCTTTGGGCTCTCTATAGTGAGACTTTTCACTGTTGCCCATGAATTCTGATCGTTTGGAGTCTCTGAGGCCATTCATGGTCACAGAGCCTTGCTAAATCAAAAGATAGACAGCTTGCTGGAGTTGTGGATGGGGTCTGTCCTCTTGTTATAAATGTTATGTTCCTGAAAGGTCGGGAATGACAAGGAGGCATAGGTTATTTTACAGAAAAATGAGAGCCTATCCAGAGCAGACAGCTGCTGCTTTCTAAACAGGAGTGTTCCTGGTACTATGCTAGTTCGTTTGCTTGCACTATCTCAGTTAAACATCACAATGATCCTAAGACATAGGTGTTTATTGACATCCCCATTTTATAGCTGAGAAAACTATGGCTCAAAGAAAGTAAGTCACTTGGCCCACTGGTAAATGGCTGAGCTGGGATTTGAAGCCAGATGCTGCCTTCCAGGTGGCTCTAGCACCTTTGTGGCAAACAATCATAGAATGAAATTATTGCCTCCTGATGTTTCTGCCTTTGCCAGAGCCCAGTTTACCTTGGGCTTGAGTCTGTCACTTTGAAAGCTATCTTTAAGGTAAATCCCAGTGTGGTTCAGGATGAGACTAACCCTAGATGCCCCTTTCTATAGTGAAGACTTGTACACTCAGAAAGCTTCCCTAAAAGAGCCTTCGAGGAAACTTTATGCTTCCTGGGTATCCTGGGCGTAGTAAATGTCTAAGGTTTAGAATATCTGAAAGCAAAGAAGTTGGAAATTATTGAAGGCAGATCATGTTTATGGAGCTTCCTGGTTATCAACAGCTTGCCTTCCTTTTTCTTGGTTGGCCATTAAAATAGTTGACCCAGGTTTGAATCTGGAAGCCAGTAACCCCACAGTCAGCCACATATATTGTGAGATATGTCTAAGTATATATCATAGCCCTTATCCTCCCAAGGAGCCAAGGTGGGGCCCTCCTCTTCCTCCTCTTCCATGCTACCTAGCTTTGTTTTTTGTATATAACAAGCATTTTGAGAGGCCATCTTGTGCCTAACGCTGGACTAGGTTTCAGGGGTGATACAGAGAAAATATGAAATGTGCTATCTTCCTGCATGGAGTATCAGCCATTTGGGAAGATGGTGGGGCCTATACTCAAGAAATAATAGAACCAGGAATTGTAGCATCTATGTCAAAATGAGGGGTTCAGAAAACAAGACACAGAAGTCAGTGAGTTCTTTGCAGGCCATGCCTGAGCTGTTTGGGACTGATAATATCCTAGGAAGTTGGGAGCTTGAGGCCCACAGCATATGAAGAAGCTGAAACCAAAAGAGGGGAAATGATTTATCCAAAGTCACACGACTGGCAGATCTCTTTAGGAGGCAGTGGGACTTCACAGGGCTTTGTAGCCTCATAGGGTGGAATTAGGAGAGAAAGAGAAGCGACTAGACCAGCAGAACTAAGGCAGAGAGGAGGTTGGTTTGAATACCAGGCTGAACATTCAGTTTTGTTTCACATAGACAGTGAGAAAGATAAGCTAGAAAGTCATAAAAAGGAAGTAGGGAGTTTTTGCCTACCTAGAAGTGTATGAGTGGGACATTTACTTTCTTTAAATTAGGGGCTATGTGGAATAGCCCCTAATTCGCAGAGGGGTCGAGAGTGCTCTGGAGACCCACACGAGATAACCACTGTGCTTTTCTTCTGGTCTTCCTGCAGATATTCCACTGTTGAAAGAAGCATGAGGGCAGCGGCCAGCCTTTCCTCTCTGCGAGGTTCTCTCAGCCCTTCCTCCCTCTCCCTGTGGGATTGAGCACCCTGTACTCTCCAGCCACCTTACCTGGATACCTGAGCTGCCACCTGTGTACCTATGTATCTCTGAGGGCCCACCTTGCTGGAAACTCAAGGAAGATTCTCACCATCTGCCTGTTGGACAGCTAGAGGAATTGGCTCTTTGCCTGGCCTACCTTCCTGTCTGTTGGAGACATATTTGAATGTGCTGGATCGAACCCTCCCTTTTCCTAAGCCTCTGGGTCCCCTCCAGCCAGCTCTTTGGCGGCAGCCCCCACAAGCTCCTGTGGGCCTGAGTGCTGCTGTGTTTACTTGTGCCTTTCCCCCACCCTGTCCAGTTTCCCTGTCATGCAGGCTTGTTGCTGTCCACAAGCCTTAGTGGCTGCACTGCTTCCCCCTGCCACATAGGGGGCCAGGCCTGGGTCTATCCTGTTTCCTTTGAGGGCTGCCCCTGCTGCCCTTTGCAGGAGCAGATCCAGGTGTGAGAGCTCTTGAGTCAGGAGTGGCAGAAGTGGCTCTAACTGGGGTGAGAGTGTAGTCCCTGGGCTTGCCCTGGGTTGACCCTGGTGGCACATTTCCTTGGCTGAGGATGGAAGATTTGGAAAATCATGCCCAAGCTGGCCCAGGACCCAGCCATCTGGCCCAAAGGCGCAAGCTCCTGGCCTTGTTGAGTTGAGAGTTTCCAAGAAGCATCCAGAAGATCCCAAGGGAGAGAAGGAAAATGGCTGATAATGATTGTCTTCCTAATATGCAAGTTGTCACTTCCTGCTTCCAGCGTCGGCCTTCCTGGCCTTGTCTTTTTTCTGTTTCCCTGGAGTATAAGGGGAAGTTGCATGCTGCCTCCTGGGTTTTATCCCAGATAGCTCTGGCTTTCTTGCTACCCACAGGGGCCTGGGGCAGGAAGGAGAGTTGCTGAGATGCCATGGAGTGCCCATCTGGTCACTGGCAATCTGGGCAGGTTGCCCCTTTCTGGGTTTGTGGTGATGGAGGGGAGGCTGAGGGGCACAGACTGAGTCCCCGGATGGCTGCAGGCAGCTTTAGCCCAGTCCTGAGGATCCTCCTCACCATGGTCACGTGCCTTAGTAACTGTGCCCAGGAAGTGGCCTGCTGCTTGCTGTGCTGCTGCTTTTCCTACTTCTGCCCTTCCCTGCCACCACTCGCATGTCACGGCTGACAAACGATTCCTTGTCTTCCCTGGCCCCCTGGGGGAAGGGCTGAGAAACAGTCCATGTGCACCCTGACCTTACTGGCCTGAGGTGGGCAGAGGGGTGTGGAGTAGCTTGGAGTACAGAGCCCTGGGGGAGGAGCCCGCTGATGAGGGGCACTCTCCCATAGCCATGTGTTGAATGCCAACTAGGCTGGGGTGGACGAACTCTGCCAGCTGCTATCATCTTCAGAAGATAGACGCAGCAGTAAGGAATGTTTGTTTCGCTTTTTTCTGAAATTTTCTGAAGCACTGTGGCTGGGAAACTTCGAAGCGGACCCTGTGCTGCATGTCTGCTCCTCCCCTGAGCCTCTCTGATTGGGGGTGGTAAAAATAATAAAAATCCCAGTATATTTTTCAGTACCTTACCTAACAGGGTTGGCTTCAGGCATGGGTGGCCTAGAAGATGAGGGGAGTGGTCTTCTCCCAGCCTGTTACCCTCTTGCCTCGGCGCTTACACACGCACTTTACCACCCAGTCATTCCCTGGCCTCTTACTGCCACTTGTAGTCTTCCTTCCTTCCTCTCAGGGTAAGGGCAGTGCCTGCTGTGCCTGTTGGCCACTCCCACACTTCGCCTCCCCCAGAAGCCCTCATCTGCCTGCTGAGTCCAAGAAAGCATAGTTAGGTAGGGAGCTGGTTGGAGAAGGTGCTAGAACCAGAAGGCAGATGAGACTAGCATTGGCCCACCTGGAGAGGTGTCCCTAATGGCCCCAGTCGCCTTACCACACCCACAGCAGTGCCCTTGTCTTCTTCCAAAAAAGAAAGCAGGGACAAATGGGGGAGGGGTGGTAGTCCGAAGACTCACTACTGAGCCTTCAGCTTTTATTTTTCACTGTTTCAAAACCTGAATTCTATTCTAGAATGGTTTTTAAAATGGAAGATCTTACCTTTTTCTATCTTGTTACTCTGGGGTTTTTCCCCACTAAGAGATTGCACTTTTTGTTTGGGGTTTATTCAGCTGCATAGATGACCAGCTTGATCCCTGGTGAAATGAAAAGCCTTCCTTCTCCTGAAACCTCTTTCCACCCTGCCCTCCACTTAACAACACTGAGGAGCGCAAGCCCAGGCTTGCCCACCTGGTAGGAAAGGAAATCCGAACAATGGGAGCCTTGACTCCTCTCTTGGCTCCTCCCCTCCTTCTCGTCGTCACTGGCTTTGATGAGGCCCACTTCCCAGAGGCTGCTGGGCCTGTGAGTACAGGAGCTCATTCTCCCCTCGCTGCTGAAGTCTGTGACAGCTTCTTCCCCCAGTTATTTCTCTTTCTTCCAAAGCAATTTCTTCTTAACCATCAGCCATGTGCTGCTATTTCTAGGGCTTCTGGGCTTTGTCCCTTACTGAGGGATTAGGGACTCCACAGCTGCCTTGAGGTGGGGCCTGGCTGAGAGACAAGGGCAGCAGCAGGTGGCAGGCTGTTAGAAGAGAGGCTGCCTAAGGAGCCCGGAGCAGGTGGAAACAGGTGGTAGAAACCAGCCACAGCCCTGCTTTCCCGGGCTCACCTCTAGGGCATTCCAGCAGAAGGCTGATGCAGGAGAATGGCCAGCACCAAAGGACATTTAAAAGAGTTTTTGGGTTTGTTTTTGTTTGTTTTGTTTTGCACACTTGAGCTGACGGTATAATATCCTGGTGACTTGCAGTCACATTCTAATGACTTTCAAGGGCCAGAGTATGGTGAAAATCACTTAAAAAATCCGTCCCTTCCATGCCTTCGTTTAGCGGGTAGGCTCTATCTTTTGCCATTTCTGTATTTTATGTGCTGTGTTCCCGTTTCACTGGGTATGAACTGTGAAATGGACTGAATCCTGGCCACTTTATGAGTTTGGTTTTATAAGGCATTTCAATGTACATTCTATAAATACAAGCACTCCATTTGCAAACAGATCTTAAGCTAATATTTTCTTTCCCATTCATCTTGCCCTCCTCCTCCTCCCGCCAGCTTTAAAGTTCAGTGGAGAAGCCAGATGGCAATTCAGACAAAGGTATACTCTTCCTGCTTCATGGGTGGTGGCACGGGAATAGATAGCCCTTGGCCCTTTGCCTCCCAGTCCCAGCTGAGCACTCAAACCACTTGGTTCCCACATAACGTTGTCGCCTCCACTTCTGAGGAACATCCTTGCATAGAGAATGAAATATGCTGCAAACATTTCTGCATCCTTACTCCTCACCCCCAAAGAAAAAAAAAAGGCCTAGCAGGGAAGCAGCATGCAGGCTTCACAGCTTAATGCCAAGGCCAGCGAGTGAGGCTGGGAGCTTCTTTTAGGCCTGCTGGGTCTCTAGGCTCTTGGAATAGGGACGGTCATTATTGGTGCCCCAAGGTGGGACTTGGAGAATATTTTGCTTGGCATATGTTTGGTCTGAATGATATAGTTGCTGGTTCCCTAGAGAGGAAAAGGTGGCAGGCCCAGCTTTGCTGGGAAATGGCTCCTAATTTCCCGTTGAAACCCTAGTAGAATTGTGAATGAAAACCCCAAAGTTGAGCCCCTCTGCCAAGCAGCAGAGCTAGCAGAAGGGGATGCAGGGGCAAAGCACTCAATTGCCAAGCAAGGAGGAGAGATGTACGTGGGCTGTGTGGCAGTCCCCACACCCTGCTCTGGCTTCTTCAGGTTATCGCACCACTATGGAATCCTTTGTAGAATGGTACTCATAATGGTTTAAAACAACACATTCATAATCGGCTCTGTGCAGGATGTCACTCAATCAGTTTGGGTTTGCTTTATTTTATTTTATATATATATATTTTTTGGTATCCTGTACATTGCAGTGGGTGTGAAGATAGTATTTTAATATTTGTATAAAGTTTAATTTAATTTTAATTGTTCTATGTATATAACTGCATTTCTAAATAATTAAAAAAAAGTTCTTATGAAGGCAATTATGGGAAATGTAATCCTTCCTGAAAGCTTTTGCAGAAACCTTAGATTGAAAGAGGATATGTGGGCCGGAGGTCATGGAAGGATGAGGTACTAGCTCTGTAGGGAGGGTGCCTGGCAAGAGGTGGAGGAGCCGGGATGGAGAGCACTTTGTGAGGCCAAGGTGGTTGGATCACTTGAGGCTAGGAGTTTTGAGACCAGCCTGGCCCATCAAGGCTGGTCTCAGGATGGACCAGCAAAAGTCCATCTCTACTAAAAATACAAAAATTAGCTGGGTGCAGTGGTGCATGCTTGTAATCCCATCTACTTGGGAGGCTGAGGCTGGAGAATCGCTTGAACCCGGAAGATGGAGGTTGCAGCCAGCTGAGATTGCACCATTACATGCCAGCCTGGGCAACGGAGCAAGACTGTCTCAAAAAGTAAATAAATATAAAAAAGAAGTCTTGGCCGGGCACGGCAGCTCATGCCTGTAATCCCAGCACTCTGGGAGGCCGATTCAGGCAGATCATGAGGTCAAGAGATTGAGACCATGCTGGCTAACACAGTGAAGCCCTGTCTCTACTAAAAATACAAAAAAAAAAAAAATTAGTCGGGTGTGGTGGCGGGCACCCATAGTCCCAGCTACTCAGGAGGCCGAGGCAGGAGAATGGTGTGAACCTGGGGGGGGGCGGAGCTTACAGTGAGTCGAGATCACACCAGTGCACTCCAGCCTGGGCAGCAGAGCAAGACTCTTGTCTCAAAAAAAAAGGCCACCAAATCTTCAGTATGGTGGGGTGCGGGTGCTTGGGCAAGGGAGGGATGACAGCAAAGGGAGGTTCAAACCGGGCAGGAAGCCACCATGGCTTCAGTGTGGCAAGGAGGGCATTTGAAATGAGCTCACAGAAGCAAGGCTTTGGATTATATTCCTGGAAAGAGCAGATGTCTTGGAGCAGACGGGAAGAGAGAAGGAACTGTGGTGATGGCTCCCAAAACACCAAGGGTTTCAGGAAGAAGGCAGTGAGGCCCAAGTTAAAATAAGGGAAGCATTCTATTTATCTGGGGAAACTATGGCAACAGTAGGCATTGCTGGCACTTCAGTGGGCAGGAGCAGTGAGGAGGGCAGGAACACAGGGAGAAGTGGTGGGAATGCATTCAGGGAAGCCAAAAGCAAAAGATAGCTGGCAACATGCCAGGATTCCTGTTGATGCGAGCCAGTGTCTACTGAGTGCTTCCGTATGTACCAGGCGCCCTTCTAGGCTCTTGGCCTGCAGTAACTCCAGATCTGGCAGCTGCGCTAGGGGATGGGCATTCTGATTAACCCTGACTTTGCAGGTGAAGAAGCAGGCTCAAAATAGTGTAGTGAAGCTTGATTATAAAGTCACACAGTTCTGAAATACGGAAATTGGGACTCAAATATGATTGTCTCACTGCCCAGTGTCTTAATATCTGCCTTAAAGAACACTGCACCCAGCATGCAGGCTTCTTTATGTTGCAAGAACAGAAAACCCCACTGGCTTAAACCACAATGCGCAGCTGATTCAGCACCCAGCACCCCACTTCCAGGCTAATTCTATCAAGACCTGGCTGGAATGACATCATTTTCTTTCTCAGAAACTCTTCATGAAGAGTCTTGCTTTATTGTTTAGAGTAGGAAAGAATTTACAAACCCTCAGTAGTCATTTGTTTCAAATGCCCACTTTTACAGATGAGGGCACTGATGTGCATGGCTGTACTCTGATTTGATCAAGACCACATGGCTAGTTGGTGGCAGAGCTGGGCTGAAATTCTAAGCCCCTAGTCTGGGTCCAGTGTGTGTCCCTGTCCCACCATCTTCAGCAAGTCCACTCTCTTCTGCTTGGCTTTGGAGCCCGGCCCCATCCTGTTCTCCAACACAACTTCCCTCTGCATCCTGAACACCCATGACTCATTGTGTCAGAGTATGCCAGAGTCACTGTGGCTCTCTTGGCTCTGAATGTTGCTCCTGGGGAGGTTGGAAGGAGGAGCAACACCTGAGGAGAAACTCCTGTATTAGTCCATTCTCATGCTGCTATGAAGAAATAACATGAGACTGGGTAATTCATGAAGAAAAGAGGTTTAGTTAACTCACAGTTCTGCGTGGCTGGGGAAGCCTAATCATGGGGGAAGGTACCTCTTCACGGGGTGGCAGGAGAGACAGTGCCAAGTGAAGGGGGAAGACCCTTATAAAACCATCACATCGGCCAGGCGCAGTGGCTCATGCCTGTAATCCCAGCACTTTGGGAGGCCGAGGCGGGTGGATTACCTGAGGTTAGGAGTTCGAGACAAGCCTGGCCAACATGGCGAAACCCCGTCTCTACTAAAAATACAAAAATTAGCCAGGCGTGGTGGCTCATGCCTGTAATCCCAGCTACTTGGGAAACTGAGGCATGAGGATTGCTTGAACCCGGGAGGCAGAGGTTGCAGTGAGCTGAGATCGCGCCATTGCACTCCAGCCTGGGCAATAGAGCGAGATTCAGTCTCAAAACAACCAAAAACAAAAACCAGCACATCCTGTGAGAACTCACTATCATGAGAACAGCATGGGGGAAATTGTCCCCATGATTCGATTACCGCCACCTGATACCGCTCTTGACACTTGGGGATTATTACAATTCAAGGTGAGATTTGGATGGGGACACAGAGCCAAACCATATTACCTCCTGAGGCAACCTAGGTATCTAGGGGAAGTTCTGAGAAGCTCTTCACTCCTTTCCTAGTTCCTTCAGATCAGGGCCTGGGCAGGAGGCAAGGAAAAGAGCCCCAGTATGAATAGGGAATACTTCCCAGAGTTCAAGACCTGGGGCAGCACTTTCTTTTCCTTCCTGTCTTGATCTCAACCTGAGGCTGTGGCCCATCTGCAGCCTAGACTATGGAGAGGAGACTGGGGAAGGAAGAGAGCTGCCTCCTTTATCACCTGCTTCCTCCTCACTGGGTGACAGGCGGCCTCTTTCCCCTGCATTGGAAGTGGCAGGAGAGGAGGGAGCTCAGAGGCACGGGTAGTGAGACTCCGGCTGGCCAGAGGCACTGCTGCTGAATCCCCCACTCTGATAGTGGCAAGGCCCAGCTGAAAGGAGACTCTTTCTTTTCTCCACAGACCTTGGAATGGGAAGAAGGGATCACAGGGAGATTCTGAGTGGCCCAGTCCATGGTAGCCGCCCAGGGTGGGGGAAATGGCACTGTCCCAACCTTCCCCACTCAAGTGATCCCAGAAGCCAAGCTATATATGGAGCGGGTCTCACGGTCTATCTTCAAGATGAGAGGTGACAGCAGCAAATGCAGTTGTGCCCCAATAGGGACTTCGGTCTGGTGGGGAGCATGTGGGGGAGTGTCAGCTCCACAGGACATCTACCACACATCTTCCCTTTCCCCAACCTTCCTTGATGTTTACTGAGTACCAATAGGTTCCCAGGACTGGATAAGGTGCTTTAAAGATATTATTTTAGGCTGGGAGAAATGGCTCATGCCTGCAATTCCAGCATTTTGGGAGGTCGAGGTGGGAGCGATCACTTGAGGCCAGGAGTTTGAGACCAGCCGGGGCAACAGAGCAAGATCCTGTCTCTACAAAATTTTTAAAAATTAGCCGGGTGAGGTGGTTTGCACCTGTAGTCCCAGGTGCTCAGGAGGTTGAGGTGGGAGGACTGCTTGAGCCCAGGAGGTTGAGGCTGCAGTGAGCTATGATTGCTTCACTGAACTCCAGCCTGGGCAACAGAGCAAGACCCCGTCTCCAAAACCAAAAAAAAAAAAAAAAAAAAGAGAGAGGTGTTCTTTTAATCAATCAACTCAGCCAGTCTTGCAAGGCAGATGTCATTACCCTTTTTATAAGTGAGGACAGTAAGGCTCAGAGAGATTCAAGTACAGTCCAAGACCACATAGGTCATGAATCCTCAGCTGAGCTGGGGTTTGAATTCAGGTGTGCCACTCCAGGCCTCTTCACCTCACACTGCTGACTCACTCTCCTCTTCTACTCCCCAGCTTTTCTCCCTGGGTTCAACTGACCGCTTCACACCTACTATCCTACCCGAGAATCCCTCTCAGCAATGCCCAAAGCCAGGACACCAAGCCATTTAGAAAAATGCAGCCCAGGTGCTCAACAGTCTCAGCAGTCAGGATGGGTTCTCGGTCCCTGGAAAGATCAGGCAAAGCCAGGAGACCCAGGCAGCCCATGTCTCCTCCCTGGGCCTTGCTTCTGAAAGGTGAGGAGAACGCTCTGTATTCTCAGGTCTTCCCGCTTCTCCTCGGCACTAGAGCTGGGGGCACTTGCCAGGCTTTTCTCTTTGTTACAGAAAAGGGAATTTCATCGGCTGTGAACCTGGGGTGAGACATGACACATTCCCAAGTTGAGCCTGGGTTTGTCCTTCAAGCTGCCTGGTGATGAAGGAGCATTACTGGGCTTGGGGACCGT
This sequence comes from Piliocolobus tephrosceles, assembly GCF_002776525.5. Classification (NCBI taxonomy): domain Eukaryota; kingdom Metazoa; phylum Chordata; class Mammalia; order Primates; family Cercopithecidae; genus Piliocolobus; species Piliocolobus tephrosceles. The sequence continues at coordinate 36,797,413 of NC_045439.1, read as the reverse complement.
CCAATCCCACACCCAAGAGGCGAACAGCTGCTTGGCATTTCCTGTGACGCTCCAGTGCCCCTAGAAAAGGAAATTTCACAAGCTAGGAATGTCCCAAGCAGGCTGTCTGGGACAGCGTACACTGTTCTGAACCTGGGGGAGTAGATGATTCTATGGTTCTTCCTGCAGAGGTTTTGGCAAGTGTGGACTTCCCCATAGCAGAGGCTTTCTGGGGGAGTAAGTAGCCCTGCCTGCAGCAAAGGCAGCCTATCGCAGATGAAGCGTGCCAGCAGGGCTCAGCATCTGAAGGGACTGGGGTATGCGACAAGACTATGGCTCAACACAAATGCACCCAGCATGGGGGCTGCCCTGGCTTCTGGGGTTGGCCTCTTGAGGGCCTTAAGCAGCTGGGCTCCAGAGACTTTTAGGGACTTTTGGTGCTGTAGCCTCTCTCTGGGAAGGCCATTCCCCATTCCTGCTGCAGTCCTCATTCATTGACTCGTGTGCTAATTCATTCAACAAGATTTTATTTATTCATATTCATTTTGAGGACTTTACACAAAGCCTGCTGTTAGGTTCTAGGAACATAGTGATGAACAAGACTCAGTCTTTGCCCTCAAAGAGTTTGTAGTCCAACAGGGGAGAAAGAGATTAGACAGCTTTGTAAAAGTTAAGGCAGAACTTAAAATTGAAACAAACAAACAAAAAACAAACCTATAATGATACACCAGAAAAGTGCTTGGGAGTGATGAGAAAGGAGCTAATTTCTTTAGGGTATGAGCAAAGATTCCCCAGAAAGGTGCCACTTGCATTGGGTCTAAATTGTTGTGTTTCGATATTATTGATAGATAAGTAAGTAAATGAGGGGCTGTGGGATGGGAAGAAGAGGACTTTTCAGGCTGTAGAGACCCATAGAAGCAAATGTACAAACATCTTTTTTTTTTAAGACAAAGTCTTACTGTGTTGCCACGCTAGAGTGCAGTGGCACAATCTCAGCTCACTGCAACCTCTGCCTCCCAGGTTCAAGGAATTCTCATGCTTCAGTCTCCCAAGTAGCTGGGACCACAGTCACCCACCACAATGCCCGGCTAATTTTTTGTTTTTGTTTTTGTTGGTAGAGACGGGATTTCACCATGTTGCCCAGGCTGGTCTTGAACTCCTGAGCCTAAGCAATCTGCCCATCTCGGCCTCCCAGAGTGCTGGGATTACAGGCATGAGCCACTGCGCCCGGCCAGATGTACTAACATCTAAAATATGAACCACGTGAAACTGCCATTTTTGCAGGTTTAAAAAGAAAAAAGTTTAGATATGGGCAATTTTAACCTAACATATAATTGTCTTAAGATCTGCTCAAATTAGGGATGCCTTTCTTCTCTGACTTAGACTACATTTTAATTATTTTAATCACAAGAAGGAAATTCCAGGACACCCAAAGTGTCCAAAGTCGTCTTGTCCTGGAGCCTATGCCCCACCGTAACAGAGCACTGAGCGTAGCTGACTCTTTGGTTACCATGAGCCAGCTCCTGCCGGCTGACTGCGGGAGGCGTTTTGAGAAATCGCATGAGCTGTTCAAGTCTCCAGGACGGCACCAATGCACTTGTTCTTCCAGGCGGACAACAGAAGGACGCCCACAACTCATAACTAAGTTCCTACCAGCAACAGGCAGGCAGCTATTCTAATGCAGAAATGTTTTGACCCTTTTTAATGTTTTCCATAGGGCGGAAAATGAGAGACAGAAGTTACACCCATTTACAGCATTCTCTCCTTGTTAACTTTTTCTATTTTTTATTAGAAACATTCAAAAAAAATCAAGTTATCTTATAATAAGAGTAATACATATTAAAACATCAGAAATAATATTTTTTCACCTCAGGTTGGGAAAAGAAAAGGCTTAAAAGTATCCAGTAGGAGTGTAAATTGGTACATTGTCTATGGAGGGCAGTTTGGCAACAACCATCAAAATTATAATGTAGGGCCAGGCACAGTGGCTCACGCCTGTAATCCCAGCACTTTGGGAGGCCAAGGCGGACAGATCACCTGAGGTCAGGAGTTTGAGACTAGCCTGGCCAACATGGTGAAACCCCGTCTCTACTAAAAATACAAAAAATTAGCCAGGTGTGGGGGCGCGTGCCTGTAATCCCAGCTACTGGGGAGGCTGAGGCAGGAGAATCGCTTGAACTTGGGAGGCGGAGGTTGCAGTGAGTCGAGATTGCGCTACTGCACTGCAGCCTGGGTGACAGAGACAGACTCAGTCTCAAAAAAAAAAAAAATTACAATGTAGTTCCTTATCTTCTTCCCTTACTGGACTCATTTAGTCCTAAAGACAATAAGTGAGGGCAGAGAAGAGAGTTACATATTCAGAAAGAGGGAACGACCCCAACCAAAACAAACAGAATGAACCCTACAATACCAGATTGGAATTGGAGATATTGACGTGAACTTACGGTTTTCAATATACATAATCAATATAGAAATAAATATAGAAGTACTGTGGGTTTGCTGGTATACACACAGTCACACTCACGCACACACACACACACAGATTCCCCAGCTCTTCCCAGAGGACTTGCTAGCAGTGACACCCCAAAAGCAGTGAGTACACCTGGCATTCAGATCTTTGCTTTAAAATAGTATTTTCAGCCGGGTGTGGTGGCTCACATCTGTAATCCCAACACTTTGGGAGGCCGAGGCGGGTGGATCACTTGAGGTCAGGAGTTTGAGACCAGCCTGGCCAACATGGTGAAACCTCATCTCTACTAAAAATACAAAAAAAAAAAAAAAAAAAAAAAAAAATTAGTTGGGAGTGGTGGCACATGCCTGTAATCCCAGCTACCTGGGAGGCTGAGGCAAGAGAATCACTTGAACCTGGGAGGTGGAGGTTGCAGTAAGCCAAGATGGTGCCACTGCACTCCAACCTGGGCGACAGAGGCTCCATCTCAAAAAATAAGTAAATTAATGAATTAATTAATATTGTCCTTGAAAAGGACCCAGGGCTCCTTGGAGAAATGGCTGATTCCAGAGCTGAGGCAGGAAGACTGCGAGATGAGCCTGGAACATATGGTATCAGAAAGCAAGAAAGTGCTCAAAGAACAATAGGGACATGCCCGAAAGACTCCCATTGAAGGGGCTTCTTCTGGCCACATCAGGGACATTTTGAGCATCAAAATAAATAATGATTATAATGGATTATAATCCATTGAATAAAACAGAAGACCATGAATCCATAGAGATAAATTTTACAGTGGAGACACCCAGCAGACATTACTTTCATCGGTGGGACAAATCAAAATCGTGTACCACCTGACAGGAGGCACCAAGTGAACACAGCGTCACTCCCATGATATTCCTACAGAATGCAACCTACACTAATAATGGAAAAGAAAATGAGGCAGACCCAAAGTGAGTGATAGTTCACAAAATAACTGGCCTGTAATCTTGAAAATGTCAAGGTCATGAAAATCAAGGGAAAATCTGAGAAACTGTCCCAGACTGAAGGAGACTAAGAGACATGAATAAAAAGAAATTAACGTATGATTCTGAACTGAGTCCTTTTTCCATAAAGATGTTACTGGAGCAAAACTCAAATAGGGTCTGAAGATTCAATAGTAGTAATGTCTCAATGTTGACTTCTTGATTTGACAGTTGTGGTTATGTAGGAGAATATCCTTGCCGGTGGGAAACACACATTAAAGTATTGGGAGGGGATTGGGAAAAGTACTCTCAAATGCTTCAGGAAATGTTCTGTAAATTTGTGATTATTTCTAAACAACATTATGTAGATAATGCACTCTTTGAAATGATATGAAATTCTTTCACCCTGGAAATTGTATGACTTAGTTTGTTCCTGTTGCTATAACCCAATACCTTAGAGTAAGTAATTTATAAACAATAGAAAGTTCTCACTGTGCTGGAGGCTGGGAAGTCAAAGGGCAGGGCACCTGCAGATTTGGTGTCTGGTGAGGGCTGCTCTCTGCTTCCAAGATGGCACTTTCTGGCTGCATCCTCTCGTGGTGGAAGGGCAAAAGGGCTGATTCCTACATCCTCACGTGGGAGAAGAGACGGAAGGGCCCAAAGAGGCCTGGCTAGTGCCCTCCAGCACTTTCACAGGGGCATGAATCCCATTCTCCCAGGTGGAACCGTCATGACCTAATCACCTTCCAAAGGCCTCGCCTTTTAATACCATCATCTTGGGGTTTAAGTTCCAACATACAAATTTTGGAGGGACGCATACATTCAAACCATAGCATTCTACTTGCAGGAATTTTTCCTAGAGATATCTTGTTCATATGTGTTACATCTAAGTTACTCAGTGCAATGGTTTAATAAAGCAAAGATTTGAAAATAACCTAAACAATCACCAACATGGGCTGGTTAAATACATATGATATATCCAAACATAAAATGCATACAGAAAAAAAAAAAAAAAGAATAATACAGCCTGGCACCAATGGCAGAATACATGGTATGAAAAAGGCCAAGTATGGAAGAATAGAAGAAATAGGCCAAGTATAGAAATGCAATCATTTGTGTACCAAAAGATATAAACAGTGTCAATGTGCTTGCTTCTGTATACACAGAGGATGTCTGTAAATATACCCCAGACACTGAGAGCACTGGGTGACTCTGGAGAGAGGTTCTGGTGCTTGGGAGAGTGACAAGGGAGGAAGAATCTTCTACACCCTTTTGTACTTCAGAATTTTGAAGCAAGTGAATGTATTACCTGTTTAATAAATTAATTAAACTAAAATTATATATTAAAAAGTGAAACGCTCTGGGCACAGTGGCTCATGCCTGTAATCCCAACACCATGGGAGGCTGAGGCAGGAGGATCTCTTGAACCCAGGAATTCAAGAGCAGCCTGGGCAACATGGTGAGACCCTCATCTCTACCAAAAATTAGAAAAAATAGCTGGGCATTGTGGTGCATACCTGTGGTCCCAGCTACTTGGGAGGCTGAGGTGGAAGAATTGCTTGAACCCAGGAGGTTGAGGCTGCAGTGATCTGGGTTCACGCCACTGCACTTCAGTCTGGGTGAGAGAGATCCTGTCTCAAAACAAAACAAAACAAAACAAAAGGGCTGGGCGTGGTGGCTCACGCCTGTAATTCCAGCACTTTGGGAGGCCGAGGCAGGCAGAACACAAGGTCAGGAGTTCGAGACCAGTCTAACCAACATAGTGAAACGCTGTCTCTACTAAAAACAGAAAAATTAGCCAGACATGGTGGCAGGTGTCTGTAATCCCAGCTACTTGGGAGGCTGAGGCAGGACAATTGCTTGAACTCGGGAGGTGGAGGTTGTGGTGAGCAGAGATGGCACCACTGCACTCCAGCCTGGGTGATAGAGTGAGATGCCTTCTCAAAAAACAAACAAAACAAACAAACAAACAAAAAGGCATGCAGGCCGGGCGCGGTGGCTCAAGCCTGTAATCCCAGCACTTTGGGAGGCTGAGACGGGCGGATCACCAGGTCAGGAGATCGAGACCATCCTGGCTAACATGGTGAAACTCTGTCTCTACTAAAAAAAATACAAAAAACTAGCCGGGCGAGGTGGTGGGCGCCTGTAGTCCCAGCTACTTGGGAGGCTGAGGCAGGAGAACGGCGTCAACCCAGGAGGCGGAGCTTGCAGTGAGCTGAGATCCGGCCACTGCACTCCAGCCCGGGCGACAGAGCGAGACTCTGTCTCAAAAACAACAACAACAACAACAACAACAAAAGGCTTGCTACCTAGACACAGAAGGAATAGAAGGAATAAGTTAACAAGAAATTTTAAAAATTTATCTGATCTCTTGTTACAAATTAGTAATCTGCCTTCTGGGACAGGTCACACAGCTACCTGCAGGGCCTTGCTTAAGAATAATAAACTGCCGGGCGCGGTGGCTCAAGCCTGTAATCCCAGCACTTTGGGAGGCCGAGACGGGCGGATCACGAGGTCAGGAGTTTGAGACCATCCTGGCTAACACGGTGAAACCCCGTCTCTACTGAAAAATACAAAAAGCTAGCCGGGCGAGGTGGTGGGCGCCTGTAGTCCTAGCTACTCGGGAGGCTGAGGCAGGAGAATGGCATAAACCTGGGAGGCGGAGCTTGCAGTGAGCTGAGATCCGGCCACTGCACTCCAGCCCGGGCGACAGAGCAAGACTCCGTCTCAAAAAAAAAAAAAAAATAATAATAATAATAATAATAATAAACAATTCTCAGTGCCTGCTATTCTCATCTACTTTATCCGGAAAGATAAAATTATTTGTTGGGACTTTCAGTATTATGGATGGACTTGTTCTCCCTTCCCCCCATTCATATGTTGGAGTGTTGAAGCCCTAACTCTCAGTCCCTCAGAATGTGATCGTATTTGGAGATAGGGTCTTTAAAGAGGTAATTAAGTTAAAATAAGGTCACCCGATGGCCCTAATACAATATAACTGGTGTCCCTCCAAGAAGAGGAAATAGAAGATGATGTGAAGACACAGGGAGAAGACAGCCTTGTATGAGCCAAGGAGAGGTCTGGAACAGATTTTGCCCTCACAGGCCTGGGGATGAACCAAACTTGCTGACATCCTGATATTGGACTTCCAACCTCCAGAATGTAAGAACATAAATTTCTGTTGTTTAAACAACAGTCTATGGACTGATCAGGCTGCCCAGTCTATGGAAGATTGTAATGGCAGCCCTAGCAAACTCATACATTCAGTCTCAGAAGTGGGGGTTGGACCAGGGCTTCTTCCCACAACAAGAACACATCCAGGCCAAGTGCGGTGGCTCATGCCTGTAATCCCAGCACTTTGGGAGAACTGAAGTGGGTGGATCATTTGAGGTCAGAAGTTTGAGACCAGCCTAGCCAACATGATGAAACCCCATCTCTACTAAAAGTACAAAAATTAGCCCAGCATGGTGGCTCATGCCTATAGTCCCAGCTACTCGGGAGGCTGAGGCAGAAGAATCACTTGAATCCAGGAGGCGGAGGTTACAGTGAGCTGAGATGGTGCCACTGCACTCAAGCCTGGGTGACAGAGTGAGACTCTGTCAAAAAAAGAAAAAAAAAAAGGAACACATTCAGAGAACGGGCAGGCAGCCAGCATGGAGGGGGCTGGTGAGGGAACTAGTGAGAAAGGGAAGAAGGCACCCAGTGGGGCAGGACTTTGAATGTCATACTAAGGATATGGATGTGATTCTGCAGGCAAATGGGAGTCACTGAAGGATACTGAAGAGAAGAATGGTGTGCTCTCAGTATAACATATCGGGAAAGAACTTGATGGACAATGGATTGGAGTGGACACCAACTGGAAAGACCACTTCAGGCATCTGGTAAAAGATGTTCATTAGCCCTCAGGTGATGAGAGCAGAAGGTGGGCTTGACTTAGCTAGGAAGAATTCACAGAATTGCTCATATATTTGGGAAAATCATTCAGGCAAAGGCATCTTGAGCTTTGTGGCTGACTGTATGGAAAGGAATGAGAAACAAAGGGATCAAAAAAGCTATGCATAGCAAGGAGAAGAAAGGCGGGAAGGACAGAGAAATGAACAAATAGCTTTGATTTGGAAGAGTGTGTGCAGGGAACCTGTGCAGAGGGCTGGAGAGCATGGGTCTGTGGACTGTGACCAGGATGCGGAGCAGGGTCCATCACACTTGTTCAGAGGGAAGAACCAAAGCCTGTTTCAAGAAATTGCTTCTGGGGTGAAATAGAAGTGGTGTGTCTCCCACAGGAAGACGTAAGGGAACTTGAAGGACCAGAGTACAGCCCACCTGTGAGAGGCAGTAATTTAGCCCCTCCCATTTTTCTCCATGGCCAGATCTTGGGGGCACCATGCCCACGGCTCTGCCGGGTCTGTTGCAGGCCTAGTTTTTCATTCCTGGGATAGAGTATGGAGGCTGCGGTGGGAGGATCACCTGAGCCCAGGAGATCGAGGCTGCAGGGAGCTGTGTTCGTGCCAATGCACTCCAGCCTAGGCGCCAGAGTGACACCCTGTCTCAAAACGAGCAAACAAAAAACAAATCAAAACAAAACTAATGATGCAAAATTTTAAAATTTAAAAAAAAGAAGAAAATACAGGGTCCACGAAGAGGAGTGGATCCACCCCGTCTTCCTTCCCCGCTGCCATGCCCTTTGGCAGGCAGCCGACCTCACGCCCAGAAAGCCCCAGCTTCAGAGTACGAGGGCAAATTCTTCTGCCTGCGCAGGCCATGGTGCTCGCCACCCTCGCGGTCCGCGTGCGCGTCCTCACGCAGGCTCAGCAGCGCCCGGGCCTGCAGCAGAGGCCGGAGGAAGCACCACGGGCAGCTCAGACCCGAGGGCGCAAGGGCGCGCCGGGCGGGCAGGGCCAGGGCAGAGGGTCCGATTTCCTGACTGGAAAAAAAGTCGCTCTCCCTGGGAAGAACTCGAAGAAGTTGGATGTCTGACATTCACCTGGGATTTGGGGTCTCGGCCTGCGGGCGACTCACCCCACCCACCAGGAGCCCACGAAGCCGGGCCGGCTCAGCCCGCTGGCGCCATCTAGTGTCGAATGAGGAGGCGGCCTTCTGCGGCTGGAGGTGACGCTTGGGCTTGGGGTGAACGAGTTAGCTTCCAGGTTATCAAAACGGGGGTCAGCGGGGAGTCGGGAGTGTGACAGCCAGTCCTGCTGGACTCTGTATTCTGTTTGCTAGAGCTGCGGTAACAAATTACCACTAACTGGGTGGCTTGAGGCAGCAGAGGTGTCTTCTGTCACAGTTCTGGAGGCCAGAAGTCTGAAATCAAGGCGTGGGCAGGGCCGTGCCCCTCCGCAGGCTCTAGGGAGAGTCCTTCCTGGCCTCTTTCTAGCTCTTGGCGGCTGCCCGCAGTTCTTGTTGTGGGTTTGCTTACAGATGCCTCACTCCAGTTTCTGTCTTCCCGTATGTCCAGGCCCCGATCTCCCTCCTCCTATAAGAACATGAGTTATAGGATTAGAACCCACTCAATCCAGTAGGACTCATCTTAACCTGATCACAGCCTATTTTCACATAAGATCACATTCACAGGAACCAGAGGTTAGGACACCCTCCACAGAATCTTTTCGCTCGACAGATGTGCCCGGAGCACCTGCAAGGTGCCAGGCTGGTGCTGAGGGTTGGGAACACGGAGCTGCTCTGTCCTTGAGGTTCTCCCGACTGGCACTAATAGTGTTATCACTGATCTATGTCCCTCTTCAACCTTGACTCCTCAGTGCCTAGCAGGGCTGGCCCAGAGGCCCTGTATTTCATTGAATTAGGAAGGAAGAATGGAGGAGGGCAGGAGAGAGGAAAGAAGGGCTGCAGGAATGATGCAGGGAGACCACGCAGTGGGGAAGTGGGTGCAGAGCAGTTGGCTAGGGCTTTACAGAGCAAGTGCTTTTGGAGCTGGGTCTTGAACCAATAGCAGTTTAGTTGCCAGGCAGAAGAGATGGGCCAAGGGGAGAGGCCTTCTAGGCAGAGCTAACAGGTGGGCAATGCCCAGTTGTGAGTGGGGCCGTGAGGTTGGGGAGTTTGGGAGCCGGGTGTGGTTGGAAGGGAGGGTGTGGGGGCAAGGTGCTGTCAAATGGCTCAGACCTGGAGACTGTGGCTCTATGGTGAAGGGCTTTTAGAGCCATTCTCTTGGCTTGAAGTATCTTGTAGGTGGGCACCCTAGAAGGTTTTAAAGCATGTGCTAGGTGTCATAATTACCGGGGGTGGAGATGGTGCGACAGGCAGAGACCCATGAAACAGAGATCCATAGAATATCCTACCTTATAAATAAAAACTATTATTATTTTTGAGACAGTGTAGGACTGTAATCTGATCTGATACATTCTATCCATTAATATCTAAGTTAAATATGTTATTGGCTCCCAATCCAGACCCCAGGAGAGGATTCTTGTATCTTCCACAAGAAAGAATTCAGGGCGAGTCCACAGAGTAAAGTGAAAGCAAGTTTATGAAGAACATAAAGGAATGAAAGAATGACTACTGTATAGACAGAGCAGTGAGTGGCATGGGCTGCTCGACTAGTATATTTATGGTTATTTCTTGATTATATGCTAAACAAAGCGTGGATTATTCATGAGATTTCCAGGAAAGGGGTGGAAATTCCTGGAACTGAGGGTTCCTCTTCCTTTTAGACAGTATAGGGTAACTTCTGGACATTGTCATGGCATTTGTAAATGGTCATGGCATTGGTGGGAGTGTCTTTTAATATGGTAATGCATTATAATTAATGTATAATGAGCAATGAGGATGACCAGAGGTCACTTTCATCATCATCTTGGTTTTGGTGGGTTTTAGCTGGCTTCTTTTTTTTTTTGAGATGGAGTTTCTGGCCGGGCACGGTGGCTCAAGCCTGTAATCCCAGCACTTTGGGAGGCCGAGACGGGCGGATCACGAGGTCAGGAGATCGAGACCATCCTGGCTAACACAGTGAAACCCCGTCTCTACTAAAAAATACAAAAAACTAGCCGGGCAAGGTGGCGGGCACCTGTAGTCCCAGCTACTCAGGAGGCTGAGGCAGGAGAATTGCATAAACCTGGGAGGCGGAGCTTGCAGTGAGCTGAGATCGGGCCACTGCACTCCAGCCTGGGCGACAGAGCGAGACTCCGTCTCAAAAAAAAAAAAGAGAGATGGAGTTTCGCTCTCGTTGCCCAGGTTGGAGTGCAATGGTGCGATCTCAGCTCATGCAACCTCCGCCTCCCGGATTCAAGCGATTCTTCTGCCTCAGTCTTCTGAGTTGCTGATTTAGCCAGCTTCTTTACTGCATCCTGTTTTATCAGTGTGGTCTTTGTTACCTGTATCTTGTGACCTGTATCTCATCCTGTGACTTAAAATGCCTAACCGTCTGGGGATGCAGCCCTGTAGGTCTCAGCCTTATTTTACCCAGCCCCTATTCAAGATGGAGTCATTCTGGTTTGAATGCCTCTGACAAATATGTTTATCTTTCTTCTAGTTACGAATACATTTGGATCTACCATCTTATTTTGTATGAGCTCTTTATTGTCTTCTTTTTACTTTTTCCTATCTTCTTTTGTATTAAAATGTTATCAATTTTCTACAATTTTTATTTTTCCATTGGACAAAATCCATAAGATTGTATTTCTGTTCTTTTGGAAGTCAGTGTTGGGACTCAGAAACTGATATCCCAATGGCACTTTGACATGCTGGACTAAAGAAGCAGGCTCATGATCTCTTTGACCTTCCCCCAACTCCTGTTTCTGAATTCTTTGTTTCTGTCACAGCATAGAATGAGGCTATTTTCTGAAGTTTCCAGGTGCTTGGGAGTTGATAAAATAAAATAAAATAATTTTTCTTTTTTTGAGACAGAGTCTTGCTCTGTTGCCCAGGCTGGAGTGCAGTGGCGCTATCTAGACTCACTGCAAGCTCCACCTCCTGGGTTTACTTATGCCATTCTCCTGCCTCAGCCTCCCAAGTAGCTGGGACGACAGGCGCCCACCACCATGCCTGGCTAATTTTTTGTATTTTTAGTAGAGATGGGGTTTCACTGTGTTAGCTAGGATGGTCTCAACCTTGTGATCCCCCTGCCTCAACCTCTCAAAGTGTTGGGATTATAGGTGTGAGCCACCGCGCCCAGCCAAAAAAAAATTTTTTTAAATGAAGTGCTCTTATCTACCTAGAAACCAGACCACAATTGTGCTCTTATCTACCTAGAAACCAGACCCAGAAATAGGACCACAATTGCCTTCCGTCCTTTCTCTGAAATCTCATTATCGATCTAAATCTCATTATCTCAGAAAAGTAAGACCGAAGAATGCAACCACACCTGGATCAACTTTTACCTAAGATATTTATTTATTTAATTTATTTTTTGAGACAAGGTCTTACTCTGTCACCCAGGCTGCAGTAAAGTGGCCAAACATGGCTCACTGTAGCCGCAACCTCCCAGGCTCAAGTGAGCCTCCTGCCTCAGCCTCCTGAGTAGCTGGGACTATAAGCGTGTGCCACCATGCCTAATTTTTTGATATTTTTTGAAGACGGGGTCTCCCCATGTTGCCCAGGCTATTCGTGAACTCCTGGACTCACGCAATACTCCTGCCTCAGCCTCCCAAAGTGATGGGATTACAGGCTTGAGCTACTACGCCCAGCTTTTTTCACAAGATGATGTCTGCCTCTTGTGCGCATCCATATTCCAAAGAGAATTATTTACAAGTTAATTTCTGTTTTCCAGGTCCATTCATTTCCCCTGAAGATCATTTATTCTTACATTCCTCACCTCCCTCTCCCCATTGAAGAGGGTATTTAAGTGTCAGCCCTTTGGCCCTATCCTTGAGTTTTCATATTTTGTAGACTCCCATGCATGTGCTTTCTGTTGTTAATCTGTCTTTCGTTATTAGGAGTGTCTCCTGTGATTGTTTTTGTTGTTGTTGTTGTTGTTTTGAGACGGAGTTTCACTTTTATTGCCCAGGCTGGAGTGCAATGGCACGATTTCGGCTCACCACAACCTCCGCCTCCCGAGTTCAAGCGATTCTCCTGCCTCAGCCTCCCAAGTAGCTGGGATCACAGGCATGTGCCACCACACCCAGCTAATTTTGTATTTTTAGTAGAGGTGGGGTTTCTCTATGTTGGTCAGGCTGGTCTCGAACTCCCGACCTCAGGTGATCCACCCGCCTTGGCCTCCCAAAGTGCTGGGATTACAGGCGTGAGCCACCCCGCCCGGCCTCCTGTGATTCTTTATAATGGTGAGGAAAGAGATCATCCCCTTTCCACCCCTACATCACCCAACTTTTTCTTAAAAAAAATTGAAGTTATTCATTACTTCTCTCCTCCTCCAAATTTTATAGACCTTGGCCTGCCTGTCCTGAAATTTTTTAAAACTTTGACTTTTCAAAATAAATTTCCAATTATATTGCATTATTATCAAATAATATAGTCTGAATAATAAGGATCCTTTGGAATTTGTAAAGGCTTCCATTATGGCTTACTAAATTGTTTTAAACATTGAATATCTCAAAAAGAATGCATATTCTTTATCCCCAGGTATACAGTGCTATGTAGAGTTAATAGCTCAATCTTATTAAATATATTGCCCCTATTTTTAACACCTCTGCTTGACCATGGAGGAGTCTGGTAATACTTCAAACCACAGTTGTTGACTTAACTATTTCTCCCTGAAGTTGGTCAGTTGTTGCGTGCCCTATGCTCCTATCATAAACATGTGCCAAATGGGTTTTCCATGTCTTTCTTGCATTTTCATGCCAAGCTCTGTTCTTATTTGCTTCATCTGAATGGTCTGATGCTCAGGCACATGGTCCTCTTTCAAATTAAAATAAAAACGCTGGCGAAGGTTAGAAACAGGTTTGGGTTCATAAAATGGTGGTCAGGCACTGAAAAGGGATCTGGTAGTGAAGGACGGCACTTGTTTCAGAATACGGGGAGAGCTTTCTGACATTGGTGGCCTCGTCTACTCCCTGGAGGAGATGAAAACTGCAGATAGTGCAGCTCTTTCACCAGGTGGTGCAGTTAGCACACAGATCGGAGTTCAGTCTGCCCAATCACTTGGGCAAGAACACAAGATTCCAGTAAGAAATAGAAGGAATGAGGGGTTTTCGATGAAAGATGAGAGGTCCATAGCAAATACTGTGTGTGTGTGTGTGTGTGTGTGTGTATACCAGAACCAGAACCTTATAACAGCAGAATGTGAGAGAATGTGAGATCTGAATTGGGTCTTCCGACTTGCTTGCTTTTTTCTTTTTTTTTTTTGGACAGAGTCTCGCTCTGTTGCCCAGGCTGGAGTGCCATGGTGCAATCTCGGCTCACTGCAACCTCCGCCTCCTGGGTTCAAGTGATTCTCCTGCTTCAGCCTCCCAAGTACCTGGGATTACAGGTGCCCGCCACCAGGCCCAGCTAATTTTTTGTATTTTTTAGTAGAGACAGGATTTCACCACGTTGGCCACGCTGGTCTTGAACTCCTGACCTCATGATCTGGCTGCCTTGGCCTCCCAAAGTGCTGGGATTATAGGCATAAGCCACCATGCCTGGCCTGACTTGCCCATTTTTACAGAGATAATCAATCCAGAGTGATGAAACAGACAAATGCTTTGGTCCATGCATCCATCCATCCATCCATTCATCCATCCATCCATCCATCCATCCATCTATCCAGTATTTACTGAGTGTCACCAAGGACTTGCCAAGGTCACATTGCTGTTCAGTAGCAGAAGTTAGTTGAGAACTAGATCATCTAGAGAGAAAATGCAAAATCTTAGAATATCTCCAGATTTTATTATTTACTTTTGGAAAGGGATTTTGGCATTCATTTAAATATCAATACATTTAATATTTTATTTTATTTTAATTTATTTAATTATTTTTATTTATTTTTCGAGACAGAGTCTCGCTCTGTCACCCAGGCTGGAGTGCAATGGTGCGATCTCGGCTCCCTGCAACCTTTGTCTCCTGGGTTCAAGCGATTCTCCTACCTCAGCCTCCTGAGTAGCTGGGATTACAGGTGCCCACCACCACGCCTGGCTAATTTTTATGTTTTTAGTAGAGATGGGGTTTCGCCATGTTGGCCAGGCTGGTCTTGAACTCCTGACTTTGGATGATCACACACCTCAACCTCCCAAAGTGCTCAGATTACAGGCATGAACTGCCATGCCTGGCTTATTTTGTTTTATTTTTTGAAATGGAGTCTCACTTTGTTGCCCAGGCTGGAGTGCAGTGGTGTGATCTTAGCTCACTGCAATCTCCACCTCAAGTCATTCTCCTGACTCAGCCTTCTGAGTAGCTGGAATTACAGGCATGCATCACCATGCCCTACTAATTTTTGTATTTTTTGTAGAGACAGGGTTTCACCATGCTGGCCACTCTAGTCTTGAACTCCTGACCTTAAAGTGATCCACCTGCCTCAGGCTCCCAAAGTGCTAAGATTACAGGCGTAAGCCACAGTGCCCAGCCCTGTTTAATATTTTAGAAATTCACAGCAGCCAAAACAAATGAGAAAGACATACTGGGGTGTGTGGAGAGTGAAGGGGCGTGATGGGGGCAGGAATGGAAGTCCTTGGATCCTACTCATTCTACAAGGAAGCAGCTAACAGGTAGTGCCTAAAGAAACACAAACAAACAAATGTAGTGTGAGAAACTCAATTGGCTCCTGCATTGGGGGAAAAGTAATTCTCGAAGGCATTTTTTGGGAAATTTGAATATGACAATAGGGGAAATTTGAATATGCATATGATATGATGGGATGTTAAAGAATAATTGTTAATTTTCTTTTTTTTTTTTTGAGACGGAGTTTCGTTGTCGCCCAGGCTGGAGTGCAGTGGCCGGATCTCAGCTCACTGCAAGCTCTGCCTCCCGGGTTTATGCCATTCTCCTGCCTCAGCCTCCGGAGTAGCTGGGACTACAGGCGCCCGCCACCTCGCCCAGCTAGTTTTTTGTATTTTTTAGTAGAGACGGGGTTTCACCGTGTTAGCCAGGATAGTCTCGATCTCTCGACCTCATGATCCACCCGTCTCGGCTTCCCAAAGTGCTGGGATTACAGGCTTGAGCCACCGCGCCCGGCCAATTGTTAATTTTCTTGCGTGTGATAATGGTGTTGTGGTTATGTAGGGGAGTGTCTTCATATTTGGGAGATACATGCTGAAGTGTTGAGGGGTGAAGTGTCATGATCATGCGACTGACTTTTAAACTGTTTTGCCAAACACACACGTGCACACACACATACACAGTCATTAAAGCTAATGTGCCAAATTGGTAACAATTGCTGAATCTAAGTGGAGCATGTTTATTGTACTGTTCTTTCAACTCTTCAGGGTGTTGGGAAATGTTCATAGTTGAAAGTTGGATGGGGGCACGCAGCTCTTAGGAGATCCATAAATACAGGTCCAGTTGAGAACCGTATGCTGGGTCTTTACAGGGTGAGACACTCCCTGAAGGTTAGAGAGAGGCGGTCCCCAACCCCTTCCTGCGCACAGGTCTGAGAGGCAGAGCACCTCACTGTAGTCTGGATCTGCCCACGATGCCCTGTGGGCACTGGGTAGATAAGAGAGGAGGGCAACAGGTTTCTCTTAGGAAAGGAACTGAAGGGGCCAATCTGAAAAAGTGGTCTCTAGAGTGTGACTTGCACATAGTAGATGCTCAATAAATCTGCCTGTATTAATTGTCTCAACAGATGCTTATGGATTTTATTGACATTAGATCATAGAACTGGAAACATGAGTGCCTGTTTATTGGTCTCTTCTACTACACTGGTGGATTCCTTTGAGGAGCTGGTCTGACAGTCTCCTGAGAAGAGGCAATGACTGGCCGTCAGTGCTGTCCTGGAAACCCCTCTTTCCCTTAGTTGCCTAGAGAAACCTCCATAAGGGGCAGTGCATCTCAACTGACCCCAAACTATCCTGGGATGAGGATGGCCAAAGCAGGTGTCCAGGGGAGCATGAAGGACCAAGAAGTGCTTGGTATACAGTGGGTACTCAGTGGCTATCCCCTACGTGGTAACCAATCATTTGCTGAGTCCCTATTATGTGCCAAGCATGGTAGTCCTTTGCGTCCTCCTCATGAACTTCATTATTCTGGTTTTACGAACATATGAGGAGAAAGGATGGTAGGAACAAGGATGGTAGGAACAAGGATGGTAGGAAGTTCCTCCTGCAGCTGCAGAAAGGGAAAGAGGCAGAGAGAGGGAAAGGGCACAGGGGAAAGGGCACGGGGAAGGGGCAGCGGTTTGGGGAGCGAGTAAAACCAGCCTTCCTCGCAACAGAAACGTACAAGAAGGAAAAGGTGTTGAGTCTGCCAGAAAGCAATGACCTTTGTGCGAAGGTGGACAAGCAGAAGTTGTAGATGCCTGGGTAAAGTCAACTCTAGCCTCTTTCTAGTCATGAGGTTTTGACCTGAGAGGGGTCTACTTATGTCAAACCCCATGGCTGACCTAGGACAAAGCAGGCACTAGCCTTGAAGTTGCAAGACCTAGACTGATCCCCACAGGCCTTGATAGCCGCATGACTTGTGTGTCAGTAGGCAATCAGAGAGTGCACTGTCTGCAGGGAATTCACAAGCAATAACAAAACTAACTAAAAGTCACCCTGTCTTTTAGCAACACCATGTGCCGGCAATTCTGAACAATGGCAGTGATAAAGGACTTCTCCCTGGAAGAACTCCATTGTCAGG